>NW_010202527.1:5621-13878 GCF_000695765.1 Mesitornis unicolor
GGAAGAAAACATTTCAATGAGTGTGACTGTAATATGATCTGTCTTGTGTATATTATATCATATTTATGTAGTATAATTTAAACATATTTCAGCATAGCTTGTTTTGAATAATAAAACTTCATGTGATTATCTTTCCTGTACTTAGAAATCTCCTATCATAAGTAAATAATTTTTAAGACATATTTACAAAATTTGAAAACCAGAGGCTGAATGTTACTGTTGAGTTTTGTGTGGGAACTACAAACAAGGTATATATTATTGGATAAACATTTTAACAGATTTTATTAGCATAAAATTGAATGTTTCTGTCATAACTGCATGTGCAGGACTATAAAAACTCAACATGACCTCATCGATTTTTGGAATGGAGGTAGCAGAGCCTTTCTGCAGGATGCATTTATAACATAAATGATTCATATGTCATTTTTCTAGCATAACTGTGGAAAGGTGCTACACTTCAGTGCCTTTATTGGAACCTTGGAGAATTTTATCTTCCCTTATGAATATCACTTGTACATTTATCTGATTTACTCCCTATTCTGATGTAGTTTCCTTAAGGCTTTTAAAAATAAGTTGGTTCTGATGGATAGAATTTAGTAAAATTTAAACAACACTTTTACAGCAGAGAATTTTCATAATTCAATTCAGTGCCAGGGTAGACAGAATCCTTCACTATGTGAATTACTTATACACATTTATATACATATATAAATTTATCTACAGTTGTCAGTAATATCATACAAAATGAAAAGGCAATATTTCAGACAGATGGAAAAAGGGAGCTATTTAAAAATTGATTTAGCTTGTATTTGTAATCTATATGTATTCTTAAAAGTTTTCAATATAATTAAATAAAGTCCTGTTAAATTGGTCACTTCAAGTCGTCTGTCAGTATCCTGACCAAGTTAATAAACCTTCAGTGACATTTGTTATGCAACATTTCATTCATTGTTATTCTGCCTCTTTTGTGAGGGTCACAACATCGACAAATTCTTGTCTTAGATTTGTAGCTTCTGTTTCATGTACATACACATAAAATACAGAAGGATTAATTTTTGGCCTGAAGCTGTGTTCCTAGTATAAAAATTAATACAGAAAGCTAAAAATTTAACTGGGAGGTGGTAGTTATTTTGTTTTCTAATGTGGAATTTAAATATCTTGTAAATATTTTAGAATTCCTCTGCTAAAATAATACATGTAACCCCTAACCAGGTAAGTCTTAGTTGTAAATTGGATTTCTTGAAAAGTTTGGACATTTAATCCTTCTAGTTTCTCTTCAGCGTTTTTGAGAAAGTAGCCATTTCATGTAATCACAGAATAGTTAAGATTGGAAGCGACATTGGTAAGTCATCTCATCCAACCTCCTTGCTTAAGCAGGGTCACCCAGAGATAGTTGCTGAGGACTGTTTCTAGACATCCTTTTCGAAAGATCTCCAAGGATGGAGAATCCACAATCTTCCTGGGAAGCCTGTTACAGTGCTCAGTTTCCCTCACAGTAAAAGAGTGTTTCCTGATGTTCATAAGGAACCTCCTGTGGTTTTGTTTGTGTACATTGCTTCAGGTCCTGTCACTGAGCACCACTGAAAAGATCTTGGCTCCATCTTCTTTGCACCCTCCCTTCAGGTACTTACATACCTTAATAAACTCCCCGAGCCTTCTCTTCTCCAGGCTGAACAGTTGCAACTCTCTCAGACTTTCCTCATATGCTAGGTGCTCCATTACTTTAATCACCCTTTTTATTGAACTCTCTCTAGTATGTTCTTGTCTCTCTTTTACTGAAGAGCCTAGAACTGGACACAGCATTCCTGGTGGGACCTCATCAGTGTTGAATAGAAGGGAAGGACCACCTTCCTCAACCTGCTGAAGGTGGTGATGATTGGTAAATAAAATATCACAGGTTATTTTTTCTTTTATAGTAATTGTATCTGAATTGCTAGTATCTCTATTACCCATTTGTAAACAAAAACAGAGTCTGGATGTTAGTGTGTATGCTGCGGTGGCATTATTATGAGGAAGGAGGTATTTTCCATAGCGTCACAAGCTCTCTCTATATAAACACTGTATACAATTTATATATTCTTTCTTCTTGCAGGATGAGGATGTATGGAGATCTCTTTTTCTCTCAAATGTTTTCTTTCATTCGACATTTTAGCTGTATATAGTTTCCACAGGTTGGAATGAAGTATGGTTTTGGCAAAACTGGCTGCCAAAGAGTAGAATCAGGAGCGTCCAGGTTTTCTCTTGAGGGCAGACTTACCAGAGCAACAGGCAATACCACTCATCCCTTCCATAGAGAAAGGACAATGCAGATGACCTTTCTGGTTCCAGAACATGTGAGTTATTGTAGTGTGTAATAACAAATATGAGTCATAAAACCTCTACAATGACATATTCCTGTTTCCTGATATCCATTTTCCTTAGCACATATAATGACTTGCTTTTTTAAAAAATAACTGCATTGTGCATTCCTGATGCAATTGTGAAAATAACTGGATTCCATATAACTGAAATAGGAGTTTATAGTAATTATATGAAAGCATGTGGCTTTTAACAAGAAGTTCATGCTGGTTCTTTGGCTACACATTTTTTGAAATATGTATATGGAACTTATTGTTTAATATTAAGCAGTACGGGGCTTTCCTGGGGAAGAGAGTACAGGAAGGGACCAAAGGTGTTTTCATATTCAAACCAGACATTGAAACTGACACTTTCCATATGTTTATAAGTTTCATGTATATAGATTTCAGATGATGAACGTATACAGTAACAGACTGAGAAATATAGATGCAAAAATACTTGGTATGAATAGTAAGAGATAATGAGCTCATACTACTTCAGTTCTGTCTGTTCATGCTGTGCATTTGTGCTGATTGAAGTAAAATATTAAAACTAAGGTCTGGATAGCTCATTGTCTTTCCCAAGGCCAGAAACTGCTAAGTTTTTAGTAAAAGAAATATGCCACCTGGGTAATAATTTAAATATATGGACACAAAGTTTCTGTCTTCTATGAGGTGATACCAAAGTCAAGTCCATCGTTTTGACAGTACATCATATATGGTAGCTATAGATCAAAGTCCTTTTGTAATTAGCAAGTTTATGAGGAAGTAATGGTCCATTATTCTCTACTGAATTGTTTGAAATTTGTCCTGTCTTTAGAAAGGTCGACTTTCAAATTCACAGGTATGTTGGTAGCTGCATCTTGAATTAAGCTGTTCTGAAATCGATCAAGGTGACAGTTACAGAATAAAAACCACAATCAAACCCAGTCTACAATCTTTACAGTAATTCAGATTTTTAAATCCTGGTTTAAATTATGAAACTTTCCACACAGCATAGATCCATAGAATAAATTAATTTTTTCTTTCTCTTTCAAGTTTCCTTTTTCTCTTTTGTTTTGTTGTAGAATCTGAAAAAAGAAACAAGTAATTGTCATGATTTTACCATATCTACAAAGTTCCTTTGAGAAAATATACTAACATAAAACTACAAGTTTTCTTAACATGTGATGAAGAAAGATCTGATGTTTTGACTTGAAAATAGGTAAACTGAAACTGGAAATAATGGATATATTTTAAAGTGAGAGTGTGATTAAAATTAAAAATTAACATTCCCAAAGACTGACTGTAGTCTGTAAACAGAAATTATAGGGTTCAATTGACATAATTGAATACAGCTTCACTGACTTATATAAATGATTAATATCACTTGACTACCCACTCTTGCATGTTATTCACCTGCAAATGTTGCAGTGCATCCAATTTTCTTCTGATATTTTAGAGCAAGCTTCCACTGCCTTCATCATCTTCATGATCATATTCTCATATTTTTCAGTGTCCACAGATGATAGAATGCCTAATATATTTCTTTTATTTCATTCATATTGTCCTCAGGCCAGATCCATTTATTTCTGAACTATTATTGAAAAAGAATGCTGAATTAGATATGAAGCTTGCCTATGTGGTAATTACAAACATGGAAATTTTTTTAAGCTATGTGTATCACATTCTGTTGCAATATCATTTTATTTTGAATGTATTATGAAAATCATATTGAGAAGAGCATTCAGCTAGATCTTTTATCTATGCTTTGCTTAGTGCTTTTCTCAATGGACAGAAGCTAGCATTGTGCTGCTATTGAAATTCTGTTTCATTACTTTTTATTAGAATTAATGCTTGTTTATTCAATTCAAACGGATTATTTCTTCCTAAAAAGCTGCTGTGATTACTAGAAACGAGATATATTATCTATATCTATATGTATACATATCACTTATATATATGCGCACACACACATATACACATATATATACACACACATATATATACATATACACATATATATACACACATATATATATATACATATACACATATATATACATATACATATACATATACACACACACACACACACACACAGAGTATTTACAATACATTTAATTTGTTCAACCTGGAGAAGAGGAAGCTTCAGGGATACCTTGTTGAAGCTTTTCAATACTTAAAGGGGGTTTAAAAGCTAAATGAAGAAAGACTCTTTATCTCTGTATTTATGTCTGCAGTGACAGGACAAGGAATAGCGGCTTTAAACTGCAGGAAGATAGGTTTTGATTGTACATAAGGAGGAAACTTTTTTGTGATGAGTGTGGTGAGACATGGGTTGCTCAGAGAAGTTGTGGCTGCCTTGTCATTGGAAATGTTCAAGACCAGGTTGGATGGGGCCTTGAGTAACCTGATCTAGCGAAAGCTGTCTCTGCTCAGGATAGGGGGTTGAACTAGATGATCTTTAAAGGTTCCTTCCAGCACAAATGGTTCTGTGATTCTAAGACTGTAGTCTCACTTTCTCACATTCTTCAGCTATGTAGTTTCATGAGAAGATTTTAACGCCCAGCTTTAAGATTTTAAAAACCAGCTGTTTTTATAGATAAAAAATTCTGTCGCTGCCTTTGAGTGAGTAATAATATGTACACATATATTATTCTTCTCCAAGGGCAGGATTTGGCACTTCCCGTTGTTGAACTTCATGAGATTCCTGTTGGCTCATTTCTTCGGAGTGTCCATGTCCCTCTAATTGGCAACACACCCACCTGGTGTTTTGAAAACTTGCTGATGGTGCACTTTGTCCTGTCACCCAGATCATTGATGAAGATTTTAAACAGTGTTGGACTTAACATTGGCCCCTGAGACACATCACTAGTGACTGATATCCAGCTGGACTTGCTGCAGCTGACCACAACCATCTGAGCCTAGCAGTACTGACACTTTTCAGTCTACTTCACTGTACATTTTTCTATTGGTAAATAACTTATGGATGCCAACAGTACGAAACTTCTTTATATTGGTCTCCTAGATTTAGCCATTTAACACTGCTTAGGGACAACAGTGAAGCTGCTAGAAACTGGTCTTGGCCTATTGGGAATATAGTTCAGTTAAACCTCTCTTGCCTGATGAAAATAGATGCACAATGGAAGGAGGATCAGAATTGAACAGAAACATTGACATTATTTTTATTTTTCATTGTTTTTCAAAGATGTTTTCCTCAATACCTTTTTTCCCGTTATTTAACTAGTTGTTATTTAATGTTATCTGATGAAGATTTTCTATAGATATGGATTTATAATTACTGTATTCCTGACTTATCTTTTGAATGATATTAAAAATCTAAGCCAAGTAAAAGTGCTAAAAAGTAATTGCATCTAATTTTAAAACATTTGTGCATCAGCTTGTGTATGTGGCTCCCTGCACATTTTGTTCTCATTAAGATGCCTCAGGGAAACCATTTTGAATAAAACTAACTAAATAACTAAGCCATACTTGAGATTAATTTTCCTTTTTGAAGAAGCACTTAATAGGGATACACAAATGAAATCTATTCAGTCTGCTCACAATAATAATTGTGATCCTTGTTAAGAATATGAAAATAGAAATGTATGAAACTTATTTCGCATTTTACATTCCATAAATTAGCACAATGTATAATGAGCTATGGTACTATCTCAACGTTTCCATCAGTTTAAAATACAAGTTTAACTAAGTTGAGTTTCACTGCTCACAGTAAAACAAGCAAAAATTCATACAGAAGAACTTCTGCACTATTATGGTGAATCAGATTTCGGTCTCACAGACATTTATTTCCCTATCTAACATTACTAGTATCTTAAAATCCATATTATTATAATATATGAGAGTTCTGACAGTAATTTAAAAATATTTTTAAATTTAGAGTGTTTTATTTAAAAGTTGCATTATGCTTTGACTTCATAGCAACTATGATGTTTTTACTGCATAACCAAGTTGCTGATCTCTGCTCTACTGCTTGCCCTGGACTAGTGTCAATGTGCCTTATTAGGGTAAGCCCTTATCATGGATGAAAAATTAGGTATATGGGTAGAATTGCAGTCTGTATGATTAGTGAAATCTGGGCTGTAGTGTGGTATGTTTTAAGAAAAATGAGCACGAATGTACCAAAATCAGACAACAACAAAACCTTTGTTTATTCTCCTGCTCTTCTAAAAGTGCAGTGCACACCTTATAGGACACCAGTGGTTTGACCAAACTGGCTTCTGATAATTAAATATCAAACTTGGGCATAGCAAGCAAATAAAGTTCAAATATCACTTCTGATGTTAAAAACCACAGGATACTTTGGAAGAGTCTTAACCTAGCATTAAGACAGCGAAGACTGGGAAGGGAGGTTTCTTTGTCCTAGGATAAGATAGTGATTACATCACAATTCCTACTGTTTTTTATAATGAGGCAGATCTGTGACATGTACCTAGGTTACACTGAACCCTTACAGACTATATTTTCCCGGACAGTCTAGGCACTTAGTTCTTGGACTAGTTGTCTGAAGCATACATTCCTTTAGATTACAACTACTCTCAGTCTGACTCCTGATAAATAACAGTGACGCTTTACAGTACAAGGCTCTTTACAGATATCCAAAAAGTTCAAAACTGAGTTCATTGTTCATGCAGAACATTTTTAAGAGAAGTGATATATCAAGTTAGGTACTTTATCTCAAACTCCAAGTGAATCTTTTTCATTTATAAGAAACATTTAGGAACATATTTCAAAAAGGAGGAAAAAGAATCCAAGAAAAATAGTATGCTCTTTATTTTCCTCCTTTATAAACACAAGGATCCTAAGTGTAGTGTGATATTTAAATACCTTTTATGGACTTCAGGATTCTTACCTTTATGTAAATTGATTCTTAGGACTCCCTGTATTGGGTTTTTCTGTGATGGTGTCCTGGTTTGAGCTAAAGAGAACTAATTTTCTATTTATTGATTTTACTTTTCAGCTCAGTCTTTTGTAAGTGGCTGTACTTGCTGAAACTAAAGGCATTGTTTTTCCCAGACAGTACTGCTAGAAGATAAGCTCAAGGTCAGTTGTGTAATCATGGGTGTTGTGTCTGAGCCTACGGGGGGATAAGCAAACCCCAAACTGACCAACTACATATTCCATCCCACATACGTCATACTTGGTATAAAGCCGAGGGATCACGAGGGTCTCAATCATCCCTTCTTCCATCTTGGAACCTTCCATCCATCTCAATCCTGCAGTGGCTGAGGTCTGAGCAGAACCCTGCTAGTTCATCTGTCGCTGATCCTGATTTGTGTGTTCCTGTATCCTGCTCCCACCTGCTGCTGAGTTCAATCTGAGACTTTTACAGTGCCCAGCTCCGCAGAGCCTCTGGTGACATATATGTCATTGGGGGGAGAGTGGGGGAAGGATTTTATATTGGTTTTATATATATTTATACCTATTTCATTATTTTCATATTTACATTATTATCCTGTAGTATTAGTACTACTGTTTTATTAAACCTGTTAGTTTTATTTTCCAAATTGTAAAGTCTCTCTTCCTTATTCTCTTTTCTCTTCCCTTCTGGGGAGGGGAGGGGGGGTCAATAGAGAACATCTGTCTAGGATTTCGTGGCTAGCCCAGCCCTAAACCACGACAGAGGGGTTTCTGGTTTTGTTTTTGGTAATGGGCGAAGGGCTGAAAGACTCCCCCCTTTCCGATATCACTTTTGACCAGGGCCAAGCCAATCAACACCCTTGCAAATTCGTGTATTTAAGGGGGGTGCAGGGCACATTCTTTCCAGGTGCAGGTGGCCCTGGCCCAGCCAGCTCAACTGAAGCTATTATTTATAGGTACTCAGTCAGTTAAATACATTCTCGGAAAAATTACTGTCTAAGAGGTAAGAAATTCTGATTAACATTATTTGTTTATTTATTTGCTTACTTATCTAGTTT
>NW_010202527.1:13898-33571 GCF_000695765.1 Mesitornis unicolor
TCCTGCTTACCATTCTGGGTGTTATATAAAATGAGAATCCTAAGGTCTCAGTGAATTCTTATAAGAAGCAGAGGGATTTATATGAATTTATATGAATTTAAGTAAATGATAAGCAATTTCTAATATAAAATTAAATACTGTCCATTCCTCCTTATCAAAGAATTTTGGCAGTGTAGACTATCTCAGAAGTTATTACTGAATCAAAACTTAATGCCCATTTAATTCTAACAAGAAATATTTTTAAAGACACTTGTCACAAGACTACATTAAACAAGATCACTAGGAACAGAAAAAGAAAATTATTTACACATCAGCTGAAATCAATAAAGTAACATACAATAGAGAACTATATGTAATGTTTCAATTTTGAATTTGAATCAATCTTTATGAAGTGAAAAGCTAGAAGTAGTTTGCAGTTTCACTTTCTTCTCTCCTTTTGCTCAAATCCCTGTACAGCAACGAACAGCTAATGTAATCTAAGAACTGTTTGAGCTGTAGAGTACACAGTGAATCAAGATCATGACATATTTCAGTGAATCAAAAAGAAAATGTTCTTTGTGAAACCCAGACTGTTCAGAGAAAAGAAAGCAAAAAGAAATAAATCAGGCATCTTACTCTACATTTACCCTGCCTTCATTGAATACCAGTTAATGTAATTAATTTAAGAGACTAGCTCATTTACACTACCCTATCATCACAGAAGAGAGTTAGGTATCTCCAGTGTCGAGGTTTAGGCCCAGTGCATAACTGAGCACC
Organism: Mesitornis unicolor; assembly: GCF_000695765.1. NCBI lineage: Eukaryota > Metazoa > Chordata > Aves > Mesitornithiformes > Mesitornithidae > Mesitornis > Mesitornis unicolor. The sequence goes on from NW_010202527.1 coordinate 14,655, forward strand.
ACAATGCCCCAAAAAAGGGCTCGTCAAAATAAGGACTGGGAGGGCTTCTCACCACTTAAACAGGTCACAGGTAAAAGACAGACTCATCATAAGGAATAAAAAAACAAAACAATTTTAATTTGTTACCAACATCAGAGTAGAACAATGGGAGATACAACCAGATCTTAAAAATCAAAACACCTTCCCTCCACCATCCCTTCTTCTTGGGCTCAACTTTTGTTCCTGCTTTCTTCACCTTTCCCCCTCCCCCTTTGCCTTGAGGCGCAGGGGGATGGGGGTGGGGGTTTGTGGTCGGTTTTCCCGCCACATCACGTGTTTTCTGAGGAGTAGGGAAAAAAAACCCTCAGCCCAGTGTGTCTCTCTCTGCCTCCACGTGGCCCCCTTTCCATAGGGGAAAAAAAAAGTCTTCACAAGTCTAATATGAGTCTGTCCGCAGCTGCGGTTTCCCTCACACATAAAACTGCTTCAGCCCAAGTCCACAAAACTCCCACATCCTCACACACGACCAGTCGACTTGGCTCTCGCCACGGGTTGCAAAGGGGAAACCTGGGTTCTGCGTCCTCCTTCTCCTCCTCCCTTTCTTTTCTTTCCTTCAACCGACCTTGGTGCTCTTCAAAGTTGTTCTCCTCAGGCCCCACTCCTTTTCTCCGCTGCAGGTCTCCTCCACCGGTTATGGAGATCCCGGCTCTCTCTCTTTTTATTCGGGATCAAACTGCAGCGGGGTTTAAGCTTAAGTTGTGGTCGGGGCTGGCCAACCCCAGCTGGGCAAGGCCGGGGCCACACCACCTGCACCTGGGGCCACGCTGGTCAGGGCTGGTGCAGAAGAGAGAGCGAGGCATGCCCTTCACCCCCCTTAAATACATGAATTTGCAGGGGTGCTGATTGGCTTGGCCCTGGTCAGAGGTGGGTCTGACAAAGGCAAAGGGAGAGCTTTTCAGGTAGTTTCTTAAAGGGCCATCTCCATAGCCCTTCCCCCGTTACCAAAGACACAACCAAAACCCCCTCACAGAAAAATCCAATACATCCAGAGAGCAATTCAGAATTTAAATTTAAATCATTTTTTTGTAAAAAATTAGTCTAGTGTGACTCTATTCCTTAGTCAGTCTTTTTGGCTATGTGCCTAAAACATTAAAAAAAATATAATTTTTTTGCAATATCTTTAAATGTCTTAAGGATTTTCTTAAAAATTTACTGGAATTATTTTCCTTACATTCAAAGATGTAGATAAGGAACTTTTCTTCCCTTCAGTATGCCTTAATTTGGCTTCCACTTCCCATGAAGAAAATATGCTAATAGAAATAAAAAACTAATTTATTTTTGTCACTTTCAGAATGTACACACACAAAAATCGTAGAATCATAGAATGGTTTAGGTTGGAAAAGAGCTTTCAGCTGTTAACCTACCACTGCCAAGTCCACCACTAAACCATGTCCCTAAGTGTCACATATATATGTCTTTTAAATACCTCCAGGGATGATGACTCTACCACTTCTCTGAGCAGCCTTTTCCAATGCTTCATGACTCTTCTGGTGAAAAGAATGCTTCCTAGTATCTGATATAAACCTCACCTGGTGGAACTTGAGGCTGTTTTCTCTTGTCATATCACTTGTTAAATGGGAGAGGAGACCAGCACCCACCACTCTACAACCCCCTTTCACGTAGTTGTACAGAGCGGTAAGTTCTCCCCTTAGCCTCCTTTTCTTCAGGCTAAACAACCACAGTTCTCTCAGCTGCTCCTTATAACTGGACTTGTTCTCCAGACCCTCCACTATCTTCATTGTCTATCTCTGGACATGCTGGAGCACTTAGATGTCCTTCTTGTACTGAGGGGCCAAAGACTGAACACAGTACTCAAGATGTGAATATACAAATATGATCTGTTCCCATTTTTGATCATATAGCTAGATTTACATGCTTTTGTGTAAACAGAAAATTAATTTCTGGAGTTTAAAAAACAGTTGGTTGAAGTATAAACAGCTGATAAGAAAGAAGTATCTGTTAGTTGCCAGCATAATAGCATGTAGGTGAATATATTGCAGGAATTGATTAAATTTTGATTAAATGATGCTTTTAGGAAGTCTAGGTCATATATTTACCAGTACTGAGCAACAATTTTCATGCTGACCTGTAACTCTAAAAATCCTTCCAGATAAAGTGCTTGCAGACTTAGACCATTAAATCTGTTGTTACTAATCTGCTTCTGGATGTCTGTGAAAGTCTTATCGTGTCAATGCAATTATTAAATATTTGCATTTGAGAATACATCTTATCTGCCTTGCTGAAATCAGATACTGTTCTGCTTCATTTGTGACCAAGAGTTGTTGTTGTGGTTTAGGGCTGGGCCAGCCACTAAATCCTGGACAGACGCTGTCTATTAACCCCTCTCCCCTGCCCAGAAGGAAGAGAAAAGAGAATGATGAAGAGAGACTTTACGGGTTGGAAAATAAACTAACAGATTTAATGAAACAATAATACTAATACTACAGATAATATTGTAAATAGGAAAATAATGAAATATATACAAATATGTACAAATATATACAAAACCAATATAAAATCCTCCCCCACCCTTCCCCCCAATGACGAATACGTCACCAGAGGCTCTGCAGAGCCGGGCACTGGAAAAGTCCCAGACCAAACTCAGCAGCAGGTGGGAGCAGGATGCAGGACACACAAATCAGGATCAGCGGCAGACGAATGAGCAGGATTCTGCTCAGGCCTCGGCCTCTGCAGGATCGAGACAGACAGAAGGGTCGAGATGGAAGGAACGGTGGAAAAAAAGCAAAAGCACAAAAGGGGACCAGTCCCTCGTGATCTCTCGGTTTTATACCGAGTATGACGTATGTGGGATGGAATACCTCGTTGGTCAGTTTTGGGTCTGCTTCTCCCCCCGTAGGCGCAGACACAGCACCCAGGATGAGACGGCTGACCTTGAGCATATCTTCTAACAGGGCTGTTTGGGAAAACATGCTGCCAGTTTTCAGCAAGTTCAGTCACTTAAAAGAGACTGAGCTGAAAAGTAAAATCACTTACTAGAAAATTAGTTCTATTTAGCTCAAACCAGGACAGTTGTGCATGAAGCAGCTATCCAGCAGCAACAAATATCCTGAGATGGAGCATAAGCTATGACTTGTATTCTTGTCTCAGTTCACAGACTAGAATAGGACAATAATGTCTCCATCTCTCCCTTTATGTCTTCAGGACTGTATTTGCTCCAGATGATGAGCTGAGGAGGATGTGTGAATTTTATTCTAGCAGGTTTAGCAGGTACTCACATCCTAGCTGGTATATCTACTTAACTTCGTCTTTTTGCAAAGACATGACTACAAAATACATGCACTTTTTGTTATACTGGGTAATTTCTAACCAGATCTTCCTAGAAACATTTGTCTACTAGCATTTTGAAAGCCACAGCTATGAAAGAAGCATGAAGAACTGAAGAAGGGATTTATAGAGTATTAACTTGGTCTTCCCCTCTCTTCCCTTCACCGTACTGTTTGATTCCTCCTAGTTAGAAAAGTGTTATATATTTTGCAAAATCAAAGAGCCAAAACATTGGGAATGCTGAAATTGAGGCTTGCTGTGCATATTCATTATGATAGTCTCTGTAGCTGCATAATTTCCTGACATTTTTCCAACGAGATTTGCCATTAAATGTGCATAGTTAATGTAAAATTTATCAATGCTGTACAGCATTTCACATTTTAATCTGCATGTCATGCGATGTAAAATTGCAGATCTTAAAAAACTTTAAGTATATGGCACCTGCACAGTTTTTTCAATCAAACATAGTTGTAATCTCATTAAAGAATGAAATCCTATTTACATGGCAAATCCCAGTATTTAAAAAACATAGGTGACCATCACTGACTACACCTTAAAATCTTCCAGCTTCAGCTGGAACCTGAATCTTTCTTCAGCAGCTATTGAAATAGTAGCATATCTTTTTAGGCAAGATTTAAGTTACCATGAGATTTAGGAATTTTTTAGGTTACATGAAATTCATCCATATATGTCCTGCTTAGGAGTGGTACCCTGAAATAACTTGAACTGGTAAACAACATTTTCTAGAAAGAGGAATAGTATCTGTTTGTGTTACAAAGAGAAAAAGGAATTGAAGAGTGCCATGCATGTCTCCTTGTCATAGGCAAGTGTCTGGGAAAACAACCAAAAATTTTTGTTGTATTCATTAATAATTGAATGCAAAATAGAAAATACATGAGTAAAAGAGTAAAATGGAAATTAGCTCTGCAAGATAAAATATAAACTATATTACAACTAAAAGTAGAAATGGCATAAGTTGGATCACAGAGAGATGCAAGAATGATAGAATTTAAAAAGATGATGGCAAACATTAAGAAGGCACTAAATGTAAGTGTTACAGCAACATTAGAAATCAGAGCAAATGCAAATATTTTAGGAAGCTAGGAGAAGACAAGGTCAAATATGTTTGTGACAAGATAGTAAAAAGAACAAGAGATATATAGCTTATTTTTTTTTTTTTTTAATTCTGTAATTAGGTTGTGAAGTAATAGAAATCTCTTCTAGTTTTCTCCTGGTTTACATCTGTACATTATGTGTCTGTGTTTTAGCTGGTTCCTGGGTCTATGGTATTATGTCTAATCAAGTGCTACATGTTGATCTGGTTTGGAAGACTAAAGTAGAGGAGACATTTTTAAATAATCACAGCAGCTGTTTCAGAAGGTTAAATCTGTCAGAAAATTAAAGGAAAACGGCTTACTTTGTAAGTTTCTATTAACTACCAAAACAATTCCTAAATCCCCAGAAACATTTTCAAGGTTCCATACTTCTTTTTCTTCTCCTTTTTTTTTTTTGTTTTGTTTTATTTCCCAAATATACACATACAAAATTATTTCAAGACTTTTTTACTGGACCAGTGAATGCATAAAGAACTTAGAGTTCTTATAACCATTTCTGGTTTCAGTATTCAATCTAGCACAAGAAAATATCCTGAAATAATTGATCCCTATGTAATAATGAAGGAAGCAGTGTATCCAACTTCTATAACCCCTTTTGCAAGCCATCTTTGTAGAGAGTGTACAATAATATTGTAAGCATAGGTGAAAAGTGGGTTTGTAGCAGTAAACCAGAGAAGACATCCTCAGCTGAAACTTCCAAAGGGAAATAATGTAGAGGTGAAAAAAGCAAACCACAAATAAAGACATAAAATGTACAGACAATTTTTAGGTCTTACCTCTCCTGTCTACAGCAGAAAAATTTATGTCATATTACTTTAGTGGTGATGTTGTGGCCAGGAGGGAGAAGAGTGGATAAAGGAACAGAGAGGTTTGTGTTCTGTTCCAGTCTTGTAATAAAGGCAACATAAAACAAAACAATAGGAAATTGTTGTATCTCTGCAGAGTGGTAAATCTGGATTACTACTGCTAGCAGCAGGCCACAAGTCTGTATTCAGTTGCAGGTTCCCAGAAGGACTTGCCAGCTGTGATTTGCCTAATTTGTGAAAGAGCCTGGAGTTCTTTTTACCTTTTTTAGCAGTAAGAGCAATTGCCTAACAAGCAGAAGACTGATGATTTTGGCTAATTAATTTTAGTTTTGTTTAGCTTTGAATGAATGTATGGTGTAACACATTGTTCCATTACTTTTGATATGGTTCTGTAATTAATTGATAGTGAAACAGTAGTCTTCTGTGTAGCGCAAACAGTGAACCCAGGATAATAATGCAGTGTACATGCAGAGGAGTACAATCACACAATGACTGCAGAGGCTTCAAAAGCATGGGTGCAGGATGAAAACAGAGGTTTCAGGGCTATAAACTAATCACCAATGCTCAATTACTGTTTCTTAAAGGTATACAACCTTGGAAGCTGGGTAAAATAGGTTTTATGAAGGACAAAGAAAATAAACAGGCAACACACGTAAAAATACTCATGTAAATTCAGGTATAACACAGAACTGCAGACCAGTGAATAAAAACCAAGTTATAATACACGCTGTAAAAGGTGTAAGAAACAGGGAATAGCACATAAAGAAATCGGTAAGAAAAAAAAATCTCATGTAGATTTTTACACTGGGGACATCTACAGCTGATTTAGTCATTCTAGGTGCTCTTCAGAGACAATGGGAAGAAATATGTACTTTTATCTTATATGTTTAAAATAAGTTAATTCAATCCTAGCCCATAATACACATTTGTTTCCTCTTCAAACTAAAAATGATCTCTAAAGTGATCACTGGGAAGTTGAAACGTTCATTATAGATGGCAGAAGATATTCAAGATGAATCCTGTTTACTCTTGACTGCTAATATTTTCCCAAATCTTAGCAGACAAACAAACATCTTGCAAGGCTGTGTCAGCAGATGATAGGATTTTCACTTGCTGTCTCCATCTGTGTCTTTTTCAAAGGTTAGAGTTAGAACTCAACCCTTCTTATAAACATGTTTTATTATAAAATGAGTTTAATTTTAAAAAGTTTAAATAACTATTCTTGAGGAGAAGAAAAAAGTATAAAACTACTCTGTTGATTTTGTAAAGAGAGAAATATTGATAAAACTGAATTGCAGTAAACAAAGAATCTCATTGTAACCAGAGTATTAAAATTTATCTGACTTAAAAAGGTGAAAAGAGATTATATTAATTCATGCCTATAAAACATTTAGAATATATATTAAAAAATGAACATAACATTAGAGAAAAAAATGTATTCAAGAAAGAAAAAGTACAAAAAAAATGACATTGTCCTTTTAAATGGTTATTTTTAGTTATGCAACCATAACAACAACAAGAAGAAGAAGAGTTGTGGTTGTTGTAGTTGTTGTTGTAGTAGTAGTAATATAAAAGCACTGGGGTAGAAAGCTACAGTATAATATGTAAGAACATGAGAATGGACATGCTCTTTCACATGTATGAACTGCCTGATTTATCCTATATCAGGGACCTGTAACAGTGACCATAAATGGATACGAGGAAAGAGGAAGAACAAAGCAAATACCTCTTCTAGGAATACATCTTTTAGAAACATTCCAGATTTTATCTAGTTTCAGCTCATGTAATTTCTACAGATATATTACCTACTCAGTAGGTCAGTAAAAGGGGATAACCATCTCTTTTTATTTGTTCTGAACCTGGTTTGTACTGCCTTAGTCTGACAGCCCACAGTTTTATTTTCTGTCTCTTGAGATAGCCATAGCTAATTGCACCTGCTGATCTGAAAAGGCTGGCCAATAAGAGAGATGTGAGGACAGACAGCAGAAGTTTTGAGCAGGTAGAGGCAAAAGTTTGTGGTATTCTAAGAGTTTGGATGAGATACTGTAATTCTATCAAATGCCTGTATGTTGTACTTAATGCCTCTCAACTTGAAGGACTGTGTATTTTTTATTCAGTGAGATGGCAGTTATGTAAGGACCAGAGTTTTTAGAAACTAAAATCTTATGCCTGCAATAGCTGCATCATTCAGGTACAGAATAAATTAACAAAGATATTTCATCTGGTGGAGTTTTGTAGTATCTTCGCATCTATCTTAACAAAATAAAATTCTCTTCTGTGCTCCTCCCAAAAGCTACTGATACTTCGAGGTTCTGTAGTTCCTTCAGACTAAACCTTTGCTTCAGTAGACTGTTAACTGAGGGAAAGCGGAAAGATAATTAGCCAAAGAAAAGCATGTTTTGAGGAGATGAGGAGAGAAAACACAAGAGAGGAAAGCTGACAGTAACCCGTTATTTAAGGCTAAAATCTACGAAAGGATTTAGATTCACAACTGCTGTTTTATGGTACCTAAACCCATCACTTAGACTATAGTCACCATATGGAAATCAGGCTCTTGCTTAACCTTAGAGGTTCCTGTGTTTCTACCAGGATGATTTAAGTGTGTTTCCATTAGAAGTATGGGCTACACTGTACAAAATTGAGTGGCCAATGTCCAAATCATCCTTGACATAATTCAAATATTGCTTCTCAAACTGGGTATTGACCTTTACAGATCACAACTGCAGGATCACAACTGACATATTTTAGAGCGATGTCTGCTAACCAAGCCTCACATAAAAGAACCCGAAAGTACTGTGAGAAGGTATTGTATTGTGCTTCACATTCAGAAGTTATTTATGTCCTTGGGGGATGTTGTGGTTTTACCTTTGTAATTCCAGCTATGCAATACCCAAACTCCCTTGGTGTTTTGCACCAGAAGGTGTTGATCCATCATGATCTACTGATTCCCTGATCCTCTGGACTTGAGATTTTTAGGGAGGTGGTTAAATCACCATCCTTGGAGGTGTTCAGAAGACACATTGATGTGGTAGTAAGGGATGTGATTTAGCTCCAGATTTAGTAAAGTTATGGTTGGACTTGATGATCTTAAAGGTCTTTTCCAACCAAATAATTCTACGATTCTTTGAAAACTCACTCTTCCTTATCAAAGTGTTAATACTTTTATAATCTATTTAGAAATGTTCATTTGTGAACTGAGTTTAGTATGACTAATACATCAGAACTACATATTTTATTTCATATAGTAATTTTTAAAATATGTATTATTAATCTTTAATACTATAATGCATTCCTTAGCACTGTAAAAAACTCTGTAGAGGGAAGTATATATGAAATTATTAGCACTAATATTTTCGATCATACATATTTCAAGGTTTATGAGTTTCATTTTAATGCTGAAAGAACTGAGAATTTTAAACTGACACATTGTTCCTGTGAATAGGTTCTTTAATGTGACAATTTAAACCTTAATGTTGCTCTAAAAAATGTGAATATATGTAGCTTTTTAAAATTTTCTTTCATCCTGTCATAGTCCACAATAAGAGTAAAATTATGAAGTGAGAGAGAAGAAAAACTCTTAAAACTACAATTTGATGAGAAGAAAAGGTACTGGAAGAGAATAGTAATAATAAAAGAAGTAGATATGTATCTTCATACTGTTACAAAACATCTTGAGTGTAACAGCATATTTGGATAAAGTTTCTTTAAAACTGAAAAAAATCCACATATCATCCATGTACTAAGACATGACACTCTCTAACAGCACGTTTTTCAGATGTGACCGATGGTTGAAGATCAGGTTTTCTTTGGCATAGAGTATCTGCTTTTAAGAAGATTTAATAGCTCAATGAAATGAAAAATTATGAATGGAACTACAATGCAAATACGGGGTTTGAGTATATTCCAGTTTACAAGGCTATCACAGCTAGGTAACTGCCTGCAACTCCAGGCCCCTTCTCATATGAGTTCATGCCTTCAGCTAATACTCTGCTTTTACTCCTCTAAAGACTGATGTTCAGGTCAGAATCTATTAGCTTCTAAACACTGTATAAGTTCAGCTTATCATTTAGGCATATTAAGCTGCTTGATATCCATTTTAGGAACCTCTGATAAACCACAAATAATATTTCATAAAGCTTACTAGAGTTAATTGTTGAGTTTAAATGTAATTTTTATGCAGACGATACAAATCTTGGAACTTGCCAACCTATTTCTGTGCGGTTGCTCATTGAACATGTCGAACATGTTGAACTTTGTGTATGTTAAAATGAACTCAAGATGTCTGTGAGCAGATTGGACTTTAAGGGGTTTTCAGGTGGTTTGTTTTTTTTCCCCACCTCTTTCTTTGCACACATTGATGATGCAAAAACCTCAGAAGAATGACTGTGAAATTCAGAAGTTTTGAGCAGAATTTAAGAGTAGGCCTCTCTAGTGGACGACAAGGCATGGTAAGTTTATGCATGCACACTGTTAATTTGCTTGAAAAAAAGCCCAGTCTTGTCCAGGTCAAATTAAATTTGATGTAATTCTTAGTCTATACATATAGAAATGTGTTTGTAATAATACCCAAGGAAGAACTGAGTCTTTATACTTTGATTAAATAACCCATTGTAATTCTGTTTTGAAAAATAAAAACTATTCTGCTCTATATATTAAAATGTTCTGATATAGTCTCTGTGATTTTAGCAATTTATGTTAGTTATTTTCTTACAGCATTAAGACCCAAACTGAGAGAGTATACAAATGAATCATTACTAAAAGCTAGTTTTAGGTATTTGGATTATAAATAAATAAAAAAAGTAAAAAAAGGCTGTATTGCAGAATTTACATTCTGCATTGTCATAACCCACTTGTAACATGCAATATCTTGCTATTAAATTATTTTTTTCAATATTTAAGGTCATGATTATAGTGAGGTGTATCAAATCCTGAGTTCAATGATTTTATTTTGTAAAGTGAAGATGCATATACACTTCAAGGAAGATTTAACTGTAACACTAATTTCCTATTTCATGGATCTTATTAATGATAAGAGTCTACTGCTATGAAAAAATGATAAAAATGTACTTTAAGAATTTGACAATGATGGGTAAGGTGTGTTTTAAATCACACTGTCATTTTTATTGGGCAATGGTACAACAGCACTCTAAAACAGAACAAATAATTGATCTCCAGCAGCAATCCATAACACCAGTTATCTGTCAAGACTTCCACTGACAGACTTCTGATTTCACTGTTGAGCTTCTGTACTTCATCTTCTTTGAAGTTAGTTTATTTCACTATGTGAATGTGCTTAGTCCTCACCAAAACTTTTAACTCAAGAGATCAAGTCGTTTGTCAAATCTTTCCGAGACTGGCAAAACAAGAACAAGTCCGTCCCACATATGTCATACTCGGTATAAAAGCCAAGGAATCACAAGGATCTCGATCCCTTCTTCCATCTTGGAGCCCTTCCATCTCGGACCCTTCCACCCGTCTCGATTCTGCAGAGGCCAAGGCCTGAGTTCATCTGCCGCTGATCCTGATTTGTGTGTCCTGCATCCTGCTCCCACCTGCTGCTGAGTTTGGTTTGGGACTTTTCCAGTGCCCAACTCTGCAGAGCCTCTGATGACATATTTGTCACTGGGGGGAGGGTGGGGGAAGGATTTTATATTGTTTTTATATATATATATATTTGTACATATCTTTATATATTTGATTATTTTCCTATGTACAATATTATCCTGTAGCATTAGTATTATTGTTTTATTAAATCTGTTAGTTTCATTTTCCAACCCATAAAGTCTCTCTGCCTTATTCTCTTTCCTCTTCCCTTCTTGGGAGGGGAGAGGGGTTAATAGAGAGCATCTGTCCAGGATTTAGTGGCCAGCCCAGCCCCAAACCACAATAGTAGGTAATAAGGAAACCAAAAAAGGTTTGAAAAATTTGTAACCTTAATCTTATGTACTATATCTTATCCCTTGTCTTCTTACCCATAATTGAATTTATTTCCGCTTGAGAGCTGGCAATGGGCACAAACAGCATTTTGAGTTACAGTATATAACCTTGCTCTTATTGCCCCTCCCCCACCTTAAAGTCATTGTAGCATTTAATCATTATTTAAACCAATTACCTCTGAACTATTAAAATGAGGCATACTGAATATCAATTTAAAATGCCAAAAGTAAACTCACAACTGAAAAGCTGGATATGCGTTAACATTTTAGGTTGTCTTCTGGAAATTTTGCTTCAAATACTAAAACGCAGAATCATGTGGATTGTTAGCTGGATGGTTATAGTTTTGTGGCTGCTGTCACTGACACAAATGTAGGTATTTGGGTCCCCAGTTTAAACTTGAAAATGATCATCCTTACATAATGAATGGCCACTAATGGCTCTGGACAATTAGTTTCACTGGTATGGTAGAACATGGTCAAGGTCGTGCTCATAAACAGATTGATAAGGCAGTTACACAAGCAGGTGACATTCTTCTGCCTAAGTAGAAAAATTCATTAATGTTTGGAGGAACCACAACAGTAGAGGCAAATAAGATTTAGTAACCTAATTATTACAGATTTGGAAATGAATGAGCATAAAATTACCCAATTTTTCAGAACTGCCAATTTGCAGCTGGATTTTAAGTTGATAATGTAATTGAACCAATGGTTCCTTCAATTTTGTTTATCTTCATATGGTAATGAAGGATTTTGAAAATTAACCCTCCTTGACTTGAATTAAAATTTGGTTCACTACATCCTATAAAAGTTTATCAAAATTTTCCCTATTTATTTCATAGATTATTCCTCTTCATAGTTTCTGTTTAAACTAGAAAACTTCTGTTTCAAAAAACACTAATTACTGAGTTTATATCAATCTTCTTTTCAAATGGATTGTATTGGTGTTACTAAAAATATGGCTTTCCTTTTACATAACACGATAGGAACATGAGGTGCTTTAAGAATAAAACTGGAAATAATGTTGCTACTCAGAGAAGCTTATAGTCTAAAGTAGATGGAAAATATGAGAAATGGCAGCAGACCATGGAGGGAATGAAGAAACAAAATGGAAGAAAGCAAACTGAAAGAGGAAAGCGCTCTAGAGAATGTTATTTATGAAAATTGAAATAGTTCCTAATTTTTTTCTTCATTTTAACATATTTTTAATCTTATTTTGTTATGGTTGTTTCTGCCTTTTTAAACAAGCCTGAAAAATCAGGATAAAAGGGTCTCATGCCATCACTGGAATGCTCCCTCACTACCCTTGCACTCTATTAATCTAACTGATTAGAATGACTTATTGTAAATATTTAGAATAATGTATGTAAAGCTCCAGTATTCCCAAGAAGAGTAAATACTACACAAATTTGGACTTAAAAAGAATGCAATAAGGCACAAGAAGAAGAAGGTAGAAAAAAATGCTGTCCTTTAGTGGAAATGTTTACACTCATGTATAAATACACATCATGTGATGTTGTCATATGTCAAGATGAACTGCTTCAGTCATTTTCACTATGTTTTGCTTTTGGAGAGGGTTGACTAATGAAACAACAAGTAGATCTAGGACTGTTTATTTGAAACAGAGTTATGTATCACAAGGAAAAAGGCATAAAATATACTATTTTTGGTAATAAGAGAAGAAAACCCTCTTTATAATAACATTAGATTAATAAGAATTAAAAAATACATTTCATAGCTAGAGTTGACAATACATATTACCAGGTGGAGACAACATTTCACTTCCTCTGTTGTTTCTGTATCATTTTTACCTTTACTATCATACAGCCCTCTCTTGTGTCACTTTTCCTTTTGTCTTCTTCTAGATAGCTGCAGAATCCTAGCTCACAAGAGCAGGTCCATGGAAGTCCACACAGATGTATGCGGCACTTATAAAATTTATATTTTGTTGTTTCAACATTTCACATTAATTAATTGCCAACTTTCTTGTGGTATTGTCTGTTACACTCAAAATTCTGTTACAGGCAAAAGGGAAAACACACCATATATATGCAGAAAGAAGAACTTATTCGTAGTCTACCTAAAGTCCTAGCATTCTAATCAAAATACAACCAGCAGTTATTATTGGTTCATTTTAAATGATACTAATACTCACAGTATATTTGATACAGAAAAAAACCCCATCAATATATTAAAATTATTACACAAGCATACCCTAGTGTCTACCTTTTTCTTGGAGTTTATGACTCTTCCAGAGTCCCACTGGAGAGGGACTGAAGTTGACAATGCCAGGCTTGCCCAAGAAGTATGTGAAGAGAGCAGGTCATGACAAGTCATCATTGTCAAGAGGTCTTTGCCTGGAAGAGTATGAGACTGATTGCTGCTTTTCATCCTTCACCTTGGAATCCACTTAGGGTTATTTTCACAAGTTTTCTTTAAACAGTCTACTTCTCTTTTAAATTGTTTCTAATTTTCCAGCTTTTCTGTTCTTTGATCACTATAATGAATGTATTACATGATTCAAAAGCTTTTAGACCCGTGACTGATCATTGTGGTTTTTGTTTACTGTCTTGGACTTCAGCTATTGTCCTTTGTAAGCATTCATTCATATGAGATTTTATTAGATAGTCACAGACAGTTCATTCTACAGAGAATAATTTCTTGGTTTTGCTGTCTATAAATAGTAAGCGTCATAACACACAATTACACAAAATTCAGCAAAATCCACAACAAATTTAAGAAGCAGTTATCTGACCAATAGGTAACTGTTATCACGGCTGAAAAAAATGATAAAACCAGCTCAGGCAAAGACAAATCTGGATGAGTCCTAAGACTCGTAATTGTTAAGCCAATACAAACCCTGTGGCTTTTTATTAGTGTTAACACAATCATATTTGTAGAGATACATTCCAATCATGCTCCTCCTACTCATTTGAATGTCCTCCCCCTGTTCATTTTCTTATTTTATTTGATCTGTAATTCTGGTACCATCCAGCTTCCATCTTTCTGTTATTTAAGAGCAAGACGGGAATGGGAGAGTAACTATTCTTACATCTCAGTCACAGTCTGGATTAGACACATCGACTACTAACAGTTATTTCTGAGCAGCATTAGTAAGAGCAACAGGAATAAGAGGAGGAACAAAAAAGAATGAAAACTCAGACTCTCTTCTGTATGCCACCAATACTAGTGACATTTCAGTGTTAAAAATTTCACGACTTTTGTAGATCTGTATATTAGTTTCACAAGAGAAAACCTCAGCTTCATAACAGTTCATGCTTACTGATCTAATTTTTCATTAGCAACACAGTCTGCCTTGTACATCTTTCCTGGTTGCATTGTGGGTGTTACGGATGGCTGAAATAGACTTCCCTTGACACAACTGCATCAACATCTTGACCCAGCCTTTGTGTTTTTTCTAACAGAGACAGAAATGACCTTTCACATTTCGCTAAGGAAATTGCCTGTCTATAGATGGATCACTTCTGATCCTGGGCTTTTATCATTACAGCTTGAGCTAAATTCAGTTGGGAACAGAAAACAGTATTTCGGATCACTATGGCTGGTTTACAGTTTAAATGCTATGTCACTCTGCCCTAGGATTGTTTCAGTACTAGTTTTCAAGTTTCTTGAAACAAAGTTCTTAGACAGAAATATACAGTACAATTTTACAATTTTCTGGAATACTTTGGCCTTGCAAACCTCCTCCTCCTCCTCCTCCTCCTCCTCCTCCTCCTCCTTCTCCTCCTCCTCCTCCTCCTCCTCCTACTACATCCCACTATGGTAGGTAGTATATATAAGCAAAGTGAAATATTGTTGTGGTCAAAGAAAGTTTTCAGTATGAATGGATAAAACAGATGATAAATACGAGGCTGAAAACTAAGAAAGACATCAATTTTTCAGTTTTATACTATAAATAGTAAATAGTCAATAGCTGAGACAAGGAGCAAATCAAGATTCCCTGACTCCAGAATAACTCCAGAGATGGGGTCTGGTATTTCTAGAATTCTAATTTTTACTGTTTTCGAATCTGGCACATAATAATTGGTCCACTAGATTTTGATTGAGAATTCAGTCCCAGTTTTGAGTAATATTTTGTAGAACATGTGTCATCAGTATTCACTTTATCATCCTCATGTGTGAATCTTTAAAATGTTACAGTAAACAAACAAACAAATAATACCCCTTTGATAAGTAATTGATTTAATTCTTCAGATACTGTGTCTTTTGGTTTGTCATTCCATAAAATAGGAAATTTCTTCTGTTCAAGTATGAAAAGCTTTTTTTCCTCTGTTATATTAGATGTCTTTTCAATATTGATTCTATCTTTTCCTGTATTATATCAATGTCTCTGTTTAGGACTCAGGGTAAACCCAAATGAAACAGGGAACAGGATTTCTCTTTTTTCTCTATTGTCCCTCAAACTCTCGTGGGAGGATAAAAGAAGGAATAGAGATGTTTCACACAAGGATGGAAGTTAAGACTATAACCAGTTTAATGAGAAAGTAGGGGAAATGAAAAGGGAATTAATAAGGGACAGAAGATACTCAACCATATACAAAATTCGATCCCTGTAGTCCTGACTAGAAGTGTCCAAGAAGTCCCTTGTGGCCACTGTGATTCATCGCAAGGGACTACAGAGGTGCCCGGAAGCAGATGGTGGTGGATGTCACCAAGCACATGGAAGTAGGCCCAGTTGTCCAGAGATGTGATATGAGGCAGCCCAGGAAGGAAGGAAAGGGAAGACCCTGAAACTTATGGCCTCCTTGTTTTTTCCAGACCGTGGATGGAAAGGGGAGGGAACAATACTGCTCTCTGACCTTTCAAGGTCCTACAGCTACCACCTGTCCTTCCCTTTGAGTCTATCAACCTTTAAACCATAACTTTTTTATAGGTCACAATTTTTTCTACAAAATCTATGAAAAGAATTTAAAATTTTTAGTAAAGATTTTCCAATATCCCTCTTCCAGTGAATTATGGTATGCTCAGTTGAGCACACTTAGTGTAATATATAACTATGTCATGAAGGCAACTAAGTAAGGGGGGGGGGAGGGAGGAAGGGGAAGGAAGTCTTAATTATCTGAAAATCAATATATATATTGAATGTTCAAGATCGTTAAGCACCCAATGTTTTGTACCTGGAGTACTGCATCCAGCCCTTGAGCCCCCAGTAGAGGAAAACATGGACTTGGAGCAGGCCCTGAGGAGGGCCACGAAAATGTTCAGAGGACTGGAGCACTTCTCCTATGAAGAAAGGCTGAGAAAGTTTGGTTTGTTCAGCCTAAGGAAGAGAAGGCATTTGGGAAACTGTATTGTGGCCTTTCAATACTTAAAAGGAGGCTTGTAAGAAAGAAGGAGAGAGACCTTTTACCAGGATCTGTAGTGACAGGACAAGAGATAATGGTGAACTGAAAATGGATAGGTTTAGATTGGACATAAGGAAGACATTTTTTACAATAATGGTGGTGAGACTTTGGAAAAGGTTGCTCAGAGAAGATGTTGGTGCCCTATCATTGGAAGTGTTCAAAACCATGTTGGACAGGGCTTTAAGCAACCTAACCTAGTGACAGATGCCCCTGTCCAGAGAAGGAGGGTTGGACTACGTGAGCTTCAAAGGTCCTTCAAGACCCAAAATATGATGTTATGACTATTGAAGTTGAATAAGGATACTTAAAAGTATCCTGATTTTTCATCTTTTTCATTAACACATTTCTTAATATTATGAAATAGGTGGATGAAATAGTACTGCATACATTGCAGAGACAATACAAAATGTCTTTGAAAGATCTAAACTCATTCATTCAAATAATAGACTCAGGAGTTATTAGTTTATTCAAAAGTTTTTTGAATGACAGGGCTGAAATTAATTTCAAGATTCTGACATTTAAATTTATGTGTCTGCTTCCATTATCATCAGCAGAGATCAGGGGAGCCCACAGAACAAAATGGCATGTGAGGGTCAAGTCAGTTGACCAGATATAACTGATAATACCTTTTGAGAGGCACTAGGATATATGAGAGATCCACACAGGGATGGCAAATATAACACTCAGGAGACCCATATCACTGTAGAATGGCAGCTGGAGGACAGCCAGGATTTGCTAAGGCATCTCTCATCTTCCTGCACAACTCAGCTGAGACATTTGAACAGAGTCCAGTGTATCTTAAATGTCTTCATGGAAGGCCTGGGAAGAATTACAGTTGGCAAACATTAACATTGAAATTCATTTAGTGGTTCATTTGTAGTTTATGGGCAATTTTCTTAATGAAAAGTTTTTACTGATAAGCATGACTGGACCTCAGAAAGGCATAAGACACAACAGAGACATAAAGAAAAGAATTAGGTGCACAAAGAACATTCTTGAACAGATGAGTCTAAAATGGTAATCTTTGTACTTGTTCACATTTTCATAAGTCCAAGCTTGCTTGATCTTGCTTTCTGCACTTATTTTCAAGACTAAGACAATCTAGAAGAAAGTGTATAGAATATGCTGACATAGTTTTACAACGCAAAGATAGTATACCAGAATCATCTACCAAACACTTTCAAAAATATAACCAAGTCCAAATGTTTACTGATGCAAATTTCCTTATGTCATGGTTTAAGGCTGGGCTGGCCACTAAATGCAGACAGCTCTCTATTAACCCTTTTCCCCACTCCAGTAGTGGAGGAGAAAGATAATAAGGGAGAGAGACTTACAAGTTGGTGTGGCAGATGCACCCACCCTGCTAAGGACCTGAGACACAACAAAAACAGTGGAGTTTCTGGCCCTGGTGGCACAGGGTGGGTCAAAGTCAGGAAAGTTGAGGTCCTCAGCCAATAGGGGGCTGATATGACCATATCTTAACCACAGATCAGATTTGACCAAGGTATAAAGGGGGCATGGTGGGAGGGTGCATTTAAGTCGATCCTCCTCACAGCAGCGAGTTGGAGACTCTCCCATTGAGTTGGAACGCCACTTAAGGTAAATTCTCAAGATTGAAAGAGCCTCCCTTTTTAGGTGAGTGAGTGAGTGAGTGAGTACACATTTTGGATCACTTGGCCTAAAACATAAGAATTCTTAACTCAGCTGTGTCTGGTAATATTCCCAACCAGCATATCAAACCTGTATTTGTTAAAAGTTAGTGGAATGTTGTTTTGGTGAATGAAGCTTTGGCTGCTTGATTTCAGTTGCAGATTAGAAGTTTGTTCGAGTTTATTATTTGTGTGTATAGCCATTTTGGTGTGATTCCTTGACAGCTGGAAAAGAAAACTAACAGATTTAATAAAACAATAGTACTAATACTACAGGATAATAAGGCAAATAGGAAAAATAATGAAATATATACACATATGTACAAATATATATTTATAACACCAATATAAAATCCTACCCAACCCCTTTTGCTCCCTTCTCTTCTTTTCCCCCTGCACTTCTGCGGTGGCCAAAGTATGAGCAGAACTCTGCTAGTTCATCTGCCTCCGATCCTGATCCGTGTGTTCCTGAATCCAGTTCCTCCATCCTGCTCTCACCTGCTCCTGGGTCTGGTCTGTGACTTTTCCAGTGCCCTGCTAAACAGAGCCTCTGGTGATGTAATCATCACTGGAGCGAGTGAGGGGAGGATTTGGTGTTGGTTTTGTATATATTTGTGTATTTGTTTCGGTTAGAATAATAACATATTTTTATTTCAACCTTTAGTGCTTAGACATAGCTTGTGACGGAATATCCTGCTTGTCGTGGTTTAGGGCTGGGCTGGCC
>NW_010202528.1:0-4308 GCF_000695765.1 Mesitornis unicolor
GAGCCATTCTGTGATTCTGTGTGATTCTGTTCACCAGGGCAAGAGGGAGCTGCTTAGAGGAGATTGATTTTACTCTTATTTTAACTCTGAAGATAAAGGGCGGGAGAGAAGAGGTTAGAATGGGTCACCAGGTTCCATACTAAGCCTCTGCCCGTCACTGTCATCTAGAAATGGGCATCCAGCGGCAGGCAGGATGCTGTTTGGTTACAGGAATGTCCAGGCCCTCTGTTCAGCAGCATCTGGGTGGGCTCGCAGCAGTCAGTGCCCAGGCAGTTGCTCGCTCTGCACAGTTGGCGTGAGCTGAGTTGAGTGGAGGTGATGCCACCAATGTCCCCTGCAGGAAATCCTCTCGGCGTGCTGGTCGTTCGATCTCAGCGAGAGACCCAGCTTCACTGTCCTCATGGAAATGCTTGAAAAACTGCCAAAATTGAATCGTCGGCTCTCCCACCCAGGGCACTTCTGGAAGTCTGCTGAGTGAGTATTCAGCACTGCTGAGAACATTTATGGTGCTTAGGATTTGTTCACTGACCATTTCTGTGCTTTGTTTTGCCTCCCTGGGGGCTGCCAGACCTCTGATGAGAGTAACAGTGGGCTCTTCTGCTTCTCTAGTCACTGGGAATTAGGCAATTAAGTCTGCGTGCTTTAGACAGTTAATTTCCCACTTCAACATATTCACCACCCTGCTCCAGTACATTACTTCTCCAGCGTTGGGTTTGGTTTCAGAGAGTTTCTACCAGCAGTGTTGGAAAGGCCCCCCCTGCCCCCAGAGGGGTTTGAATTTCCCCTGTTATGGCTGGCGCTCACTGAGGAAGGGAATCAAGGAATGTGCCCCTGCCTGGAGGGGTCAGACGTGTTTACGCCCAGTGCCCTTTTACCATGTACTTTGCTCACTGTTTATTTTCATTTACTAAAACTCTAATATTTGTTTTCTCTTTTTTCTCCCCTTTTTTGGTGTTTAATCTGCCCCTTTCCTGTAACTCCTCATGATCTTGCTGCAACACCTCACCATTACTGACAAACGCTTCTGTTTGCTTGCATGGGGGTTGTCGTGGCACTTTGTGCTTTGGGGGGTGTGGGATGTTTGGGGTTTTGGTTGGAAATTTCGCCACTTGTCTCTTGTGCAATTTCCCTGCCGTTGGTACTGATCCCTGATACGTTGCGATGGCTGACGACCCAAACACATGGGGTGCTCCTGCAAGGCTGTGGCCTCAGCTCTGCACCAAGGGACGCTGTTCCCACCACAGGCTGCACGCGTGCTGCGCGCTCGCGGATGCATAGCCCTGCTGGGACCCGCGGTTGGTGGCGGTGTCACGGGTGGGGGCGAGGTGGCTCTGCACCCGAACGCTCACCCTGTGGCAGAGCCGACAGCGACACCTCGGCCCTTGTGATTTCAGTGGTCTCCATTTTTAAATTGAAAATTTAAAGGGAAACCGACAAAGTCAGAGCCAAAACGTGTACCTGCGTGTGGCTGCTGCTGCTGACCTGGCCCTCAGTCACGTTTGAGACTGGCCAGGTCTGTACCCAGCTACCCTGAGTACGGTGCTTTTCAGCTGCGTTAGCCATTCCTTCCAGTCGTCACCTCCACTTGTGCCATTTCCTCCTGTATTTTTTTAAACTAACCCTCATCAAAAGAAGATCATTCTGTTTAAGTCACGTTATGTTATGAAGACAACTTTTTTGCCAGGAGGTTTGCACGATGCAGCAGAGTCCTTTGGGAACAGCTTTTCCCTCCTCCAGACACGCTGTACCCCAACACTGTCAGCACTCCCATGCCCCCATCTCTCCCCGCAGTGCGATCCACGGTGTTGGACCACTGACCCCAGTGACTGATCTGACATCTCCCCTACCCACCCTGGCCCCACAGAGCAGAGGGAGAGCCCAGGCTGCCCTCGCCTTCCCTCGCAGCCGCTCGCACCTCGCGCTGTCCTTGAACATCCCCTTGCAAAGGGACTTGCAGTAGCGGTTCCCATTTGGGCACTCGCCTCACGGCACCGCTCCATCCCGCAGCCCTTTGCCAAGCGATTGCTGTGGGTTGGTGTTTCCCCAGGGAGTGGGTCCTGCACAGCCCCTGGCGCTGCGGAGCTGCCCTGGTGACTGTTCCCTGGGTGGATGGACACCCCCTCTGCCCCCACACCCGGTTCACCTCAGTTTGCACACTTGGTCTCTGCTCCACTCACTGAAGCGGCAGGGGAGGCAGCTTGGCTGGGTTCATCCCCTGCGCAGAGTCAGACCCACTGCAGCCATGCACACATCCCCCCAAGATCCTCTGAGAAACGTTGCACTAACCCCGTGCTTTACTCTGGTGTAAGCTTTATAATATGTAGTTCTCAAGGGCTTGCTTTAAATAACTGAAAACTAACTCTTACGGTGTCTTTTTCCCTTCCCTCCCGTATTTCTCTGTAGGTTGTAGCTACTGGTGCAATAACGGGCTCCACCTTGCATGCTTCCGTGTGTTGTATCCTAACCGGCAACTTGGACAATCACCTTCCATTTAAAAAAGCAAAAACCAACCACGAAATTAACCCACGGACATAATCAACACTTTATCCGAATTCTCTTTCTCTGCCTTTTTCCACTCGGTGTGGGCTGTTCGCTTGAATAACAACTCCTGTCTGCGACATGGTCCTGTCTAACACCGCGGCCACCCCTCACTTCCGAAGCGTTTCGGCGGCTGTGCCTCCCCTCTGGACGGGCTCTCCTCATCCGCTCTTAACAACCGCGCGCGGGCAGCGGGGGCCGAGGGTTGGGGCCGTCCCCACGTGTGGTGTGACGACGGGTGCCTGGTCTGCAGGGCCCCGGCTGCAGCCTGAGGTCGCGCTGTTGCCCGCGGTGCCACACGCAGGCGTTGTGACCAGAGGCGCGGGGACGCTCGCGCAGGCGCAGCCAGGACCGAGCGCTCGCGCTGCAAACCAAGGCGAGTGAAGGGCTGGACCCGCAGCAGGGTCAGGTCTGTGGGGTTGGGGGATGCTGGTGCAGCCCTTGAGGGGAATGGCTCTGCTGGGAGCAGGTCCCTGTCCCCCAGCCCGCGGGAACCGGGCCACAAGTGGGGTCCAGAGCTGGCCCACGTGGGGCAGCTGGGATGAGCTGCAACGCTGCGTGAAAGAGGAGGAAAGCACCAACACCCCTCGGTTCCTCCTCCTCCCCTTGCAAATCCAGGGCTTTGAATTTGCTTCTGTTTACATCCCCCATTCAGCAAAACGTCTGACCTGACTTGGGGCTCGGCAGAGCCGCAGGTAACAAACACGTGCCTTTTTAGAAAAGGTCTTTTCTCATCCTTCACCAATTCATGACTGCGACACAAAACCTTGTTAGGAAGGGGAGAGGACAGGGCAGGAGCCGGGGAGGTTTCACTGCGCTGGGTGAGGACCGGCACCCCCACCCTCGCCCTCAAGGGCTCCCACGAGCTGAGGCGTTCGGGCTCTCGCGCTGGGGAGCGAGAAACGTTTCTGACGGCTGGAGGTGAAGGGAAGAGATCTCCACGCACTCGCTGCAGCCTGAGCAGAGAAGCAAATGGGTTCGGTTTTGTAACCAGCTGCTGTGCCGTGGTACAACACCCCTTTCTCTTCAAAAGACAATCCTGTAAGTCAGTTTTTCCTTCCCTTCTGCTTCAAGGAAACCAAGTGCCTGTTGCAAACAAGTGTCGGGCTTCTGCCTGCCTCAGGTACTTCTGGCAACCTCCTGTTCTTCCAACTGGAGGCAAATCGGGTTTGTCCCGTACGTTTCCACTGCTGAGGTTAGCAGGGACGAGTTCAGGTGTCTGCTACTTCGTTACTTGGGCCTTTTCTGGGTGACCTAAAGTCGTATGAGCTCAGCGTAACCCATTTGAGTTCCTGTTACAGCACTGTAGCTTTGTAAGAAAAATTGAAGATCAGTAACCTCTCCGCTTCCCTTCTCCCTCCCCGCTCTTTTCAGCATTAACAGTAGCAAAGTTGTCCTGCGTTTTGAGAGATTTGGCTTGGGAATCCTGGAGCCGAGTAATCAAAAGCTGTAGCGTGGTGTGTGAGCGTGGTGTGGTTGTGTTGTCTGCTACTCACACAGCGTCCGCACCGGCACCGAACCTCCCAGCGCTGGCGCAGCCGAAGCCGCCCGAACCCCCAGCTGCCGGCCCCGCTGCTCTAGCCCGAGTCACTGAAAGGACGTTTACATGAGACTGCCGTGGGAACTCCGGTTTTGAACCGTAATGAACAGTGAATCAAGCTTAACTACAGCCGTTCTCCAGCAGCACTGACAAGGAAGAGCTGGTTCTTGTTCCTCCTCGGGTCTGTGGTGGTGAACAGGGGCCGGCTGCCGCTCCAGAGCACTTGTTTA
>NW_010202528.1:4328-5206 GCF_000695765.1 Mesitornis unicolor
TGCCTGGGGTTGCCTTTTTCTGTCACTGGGGTTAAATCGATGGGGGTTTGCCCAAAGCAATCGCTGAGGTTTGTCGGGCAGGGCTGGGTCACCGTGACTGCAGTTGCGCTGCACAAACCGTGTCCCAGGGGTTTCTGCTCCCCTCGGCTGTGGCTCAGGGACGGACCCGAGCGCTCTGCACACAACAACAGCGGCTCCTCCTCGCGCAGTCCCATGGGCAGCTCAGGCCTTGCTGGCCTGCAGAGAATACAAAGAGGAGTTGTTACAGCTGTGCACACAGCGGACGGGTTCCTCTTTTGAAGCTTCAGGCAAAAGTTCTGGTCCCCTAAACCAGCAGCGTTTCTGGAAATAAAGCTCTGACCAAGCAGGCTCGACTCCTCCTGCCCCAGTCACCATTCATCTGTAGAGGAAAAGACATTTTCCAGAGCTGCAGGAAGGGATGAGGGACAAGGGACAAGAGAAGGGAAAAGGCCATCCCTATATAGTGCATTAAATGCATTATTAATGTCTTAACAGTTACCAGCTCCTGGTTTAAGGTTTTAAGTTTGCGAGCTGTCTGTTTACCACAATTTAAGACTAAAGCAGTTGTCCTGGGCAAAACTTAAGAGCAACAGAAAAGCTGCAGCCAGAAAGGTCTGGGGGGACCTGATTGAACCAATGGCTCAGAGTGGTTTCAAAGGTTAATTTTTAAGACCACCCCCCACCCAAAGCCTCCCTACTGTGTACTGTGGAGGTTATAAAGGACATAACCCCCCCTTCACCTCTCCCCATCACCAGCAGGGGCTGAGCCCAGCGGGGAGCTCCGCGGGGCCGGCAGAGGCGCAGCTGCTCGGTTTGGCTGCTTGCAGGGGGGTGGAATATGTGGAAATCTAGCGGGC
>NW_010202528.1:5237-54312 GCF_000695765.1 Mesitornis unicolor
TTGCGGGTGGCTGAACTCTGCAGAAATCAAGCGGCCAAAAGACTTCCCGGGTTCTGCTGGGCAGAGCAGAACTTCACTCCATGGTGTGCAGGGCAGGCCTCGGCTCTTACAAATGTGTTGGCAGAGTGGCTGGAAATGTGTCTCGGATATAAAATGGAACGGTGGTTTGGTGCTCTGCTCCTCCTGCCTCTCCCACCTTTATAAAACAAACACACGGCCCCTCCAGCTGCTGTCTGTGTGCATAAAACAGGGCCCAGAAGCTGGGACACCCAGAATTTCAGGCGCCCAGCCTGCAAACAGCGCCAGCGCTCCCCTGCCTGTCCAGCAGCAGAGCCACTGCTGTGCAAATGGGCAAGAACTCTGCTGGGCAAGCAAGATTCTCCATTTGTTTTTCCAGTAAGATGACTGGTTGGGAGAAGGGCGGCAGCACCACAGGATCAGCGAGATTAAAACAAAATAATTTTAAGAAAAGCCCCTGTCCCCACTGTCCTCCCACGGCTGCCCTCAGGTGCAGCTCAAACGCCCCTGAAGCCGCTTCCAGGCTCGGGCAGGGACCCTCACCCAGACCCTGATGTCCCTCAGTTTTGTGTTTAACGCCCTCAACTGCTGTGGAGAGCAAACCCAGCCCCTGGTCCCAGTGCATCCGCGAGGAGCCCCATTCCCGTCGCTGGGCTCATTTCCGCGTTACTCGGCTGTGTGAGACGGCCGCGCTCGACGGCCGCGGTGGAGCTGTGCAGCTGTGACCGAGCGGAGCTGTCCCCCTGTTGTGGCCACGCGTGTGTCCTGTGGCACGGGGAGCCTGCACCCTCCTGCGGGTGTCAATGTGAAGCTGTACAATGCTGCTACAAAAGCCTCACGTCAGTAGTGAATGTAAATGGAGTCTGTAATATGGTGAAAATGGACACTTTTTTCTTTTCAAATGTGATGTAAACTTTGTACAGTAAAATTTTTTTTTAATATTTTCTATCAACTGAGTGTCTTCCAGAATTGCTATTAAATTAATTAAAAAAATTGTTAGTATTAACAACAGTTTCTGTATTAGTTTATGCAACATGGGAAAAGATTAAAAAAAAAAAAAAAAAAGGAGTGCACTCTATGCTAATGAAATTCTGGATATGTAAGGAACCTTTTCAGTGAATAAATCTTTGCTCTGGATAAAGCAAGTGTTACAGCAGTGTGGTTTGGCCTTTTTCCCCCATCTCCCTGTAGCCAGACTGAGAGGGAAGCAGATTTCCCCGGTGCCCCCCGCACCGCACGGCAGCACAGAGCAGCGGCGCTGGGGGAGTCACAGGGCCCGGAGCTCAGCAGCAGCAGCAGCAGCCCCTGCCACCCCCGGGGGGGTCCAGGGCGTTTACAAGCAAGAGATGAAGCAACGAGACGTTGGTGCCTTTGCACTCCCTCGGCTGGTTCATGTTCACCTCGAGGGATTAAAATATTTAAAAAACCAATAAACTCACATTACGGCTTTTATCTGTAGTCCTGGCTGTGTCGCACAGCTTCCTTTCACCAGACTGACTCGTTAATTTATGCTCTTGGAGCCCATTCTCTTGTGCCCATGACCCCAGCTGCAGTCACTGATGTCCCCCCACAGATGAGGGACAAGCGCGGTCCCTTCAGTTTACTCTTACAAGAAGTCAAACCTCAGAGGCCTCCAGTGTCAGGACAGCTGCAGCTGTTCCTTCAGCTTTCACAGCAGGCTGAAGCACCAGGCCGGCCACTTTCATTTTGCTGAAACTCGGATTCTTGCAACAAATCGCGTCAAAAAAATCAAACGGCGAGGCCAGGCCGGGCCTCAGCCCCGGCACAAACCCTGCCCCGGACGCTCATTGCCCCCCGGTGGCGGCTGCCTCCACTGCAGCTCTGCCCCCATCGCAGCTCTGCCCCCGCACCAAGGTACGAGGTCAGTCTGAGATAACGCTGCCTTTGTTGGACTCGTTTGAGGTCTTGGCCTCAGGGAGCCCTGGGCTGATGGAGCACTGTAACGGCAAGTGCAAGCACCTTCTTCCATTTCCATCCCACCCAGAAATCTGAAATACCAATTGAACGAAGTCACAGTGAACAGCCTGGGAGCCCATCAGGACCCCGCACTTGCCAGGAACCTCCTCTGTGCTTCACTGCAGCTGCTGCCACGTCCTGCTCCCTGCCAGCACCGGCCACCGTCCTTCGCCTGCGCTGCGGTTGTGCTTTGCTGTCTCAGGCTGTCCCAGAGCCCAGCTCACACGCTGCACATGCACCGACTGCTGACCCCAGTCTCAACTCTCTGCTGTTTTATAATGCGGTTTGCAAGCCAATCTCGCAGGCTATGGTGCAAATCCCCACTTTCCTGGCAGTAACGAAACCACATCACAAATCTGAGCAGACTGCGAGTCCTGTGGACGGGCGCTCCACTTCGGGAAGGAGCTGGAGCCCAAAACCATTTCAGCACGACCCGAGAACGCCCTCACCTGCCCCTGCTCCCTTGGGCTGAAGCCAAAGCACAAAACTGGGTCACGCAATCCACACCAACTTGTTTGCCTCAATATAAAGGCATCTTTATTACAAACAAATCAAGTAATCAGAGCACAGAACTCAAACGTACAAAGTGCTTTGGCATTTTCTGACCCTTGCTCCCATTGGCTCCGTAACAACCACCCAGGCCCCAGTACCTGAACCACGCCGAGCAGAACCCAGCCCTGTCCCGTGTGAGGGCACCGCAGCGTGCGCAACAGCGGGCACTGCCCCTCGCGAACCCCGGTGTCATCGCCTCCTTTGCAAACGCTGCTTCAGAGTCCACGCGGCCTGGGGCTGCACGCTGCCAAGTGCCCAACCACTGTTTACGTACCTTACAGTGAAGATAACGTGCACGGTAAAACAACCCGATATAAATAAATCCACAAAGATAAACAGCACATTTCAAGAAAAGATTTCAGTTCTAGCTTACAGAGTAAAAAAACTCTAAATTTTCCTTGTATTTACAAAAAAATTGCAGAGTTATACTAGCATAGATAATATTAAAAAAATAATTTGCCTCTTTACTGTTCAAATAATCTATTAAAAGAAGTCTCAGAATAAATAGCAACGAAAGTTACATTGAATATATTTAAGGCTGAGGTCCAAAAGTCAACTCCTACAATCAGATACACGTTTCTGATTTAACACGTGTAAGAAAGAGGAATTGACCCTTTTTTCTCTAAAACAACAACAAATGTGCAGGTACTGGCTAAAAGGCAGGTTGGTCCGTTCTTGGACTGCTGGAAGCTCTTGCACCTCTTCTGACTTCATGTGGGAATGCAGCCCCAAATATATCTTCATGGTACCGCTTCTGGCTCTGCAAAAAGAAGAAAGGAAACCAGGAGCTGAATGGGATACCACAGATTAGATACTGCAGATCAAGCGCTGCAGCTCCTGACGCAGCAGCTGTGGCACTGAAGGGTTTTCTGCGTTGGCACAGCCGGGTCTGCGCTCAGTAACCAATCCCAGACGCGTGCTCCAGGCCGGGAAAAAAAAGCGTCCGAAAGCCGGCAGAGCCAGGCACTGCGCTCCAGAGATGGGCCCAGGGATTGCTGAAACTCCCTTTCCTCGCGGGTACAACAAAGCCTCAAACTCCTGGTGCTCCTGACACAGCAAAGCTGGCTGGGACGCAGGGGGAGGCACTGGGGAAAAGGCAGATGTAGAACACCGGGTGTCACACCCTCACCAGACAGAAACTGCATTTTAAGTCACGGTGGGTGGGCTGAGCTCTGCTGAAAAAAGCCCACGGCAGCCCACGAGACCTTGAGTGGGGCTTTGGAGACTTCTGCATCCCCCCCAACACCGCCAGCCAACAGTGCCTTGCAGCACAGCGTTACCTTCAGCTGGAACAAGTACTCCTCTGCCTGCTGCTCGCTGAGGCCCAGGGTTTTTGCCAGAATCCCCTTCAGAGCCTGAGCAACGTCCTTGGCCATGCGCACGTCTCCACAGACGTACAGATGCCCTTCCTCCTCATGCAGGAGGCTGCACACTTTGGACTGCAACTTGCTTTGAAGGATGTCTTGAACATAGACCTTGGACACAGAGAAAGGATCATTAGACAAGGCTCCTTATGTGCTACTTCGGCTGTTGGCTTTTCCAAATCCAGTGTGGGTTTATGCGGTAAGGTCCCAAATGCCCCCCCCATCTATTCCACTTGCGTGTTGCACCACAGCAAAGGAGAAGGAAAATGTCTTCACGCTGTCTTTCCAAGCCTCAGATCTGGAGGAGAGACCTGTCCCCTCATTAAACACAGCAGAGTAAGACTCTTCTTCTTTTAGAACCAGTGACAACCACCAGTCTCCAAACTTGCCAGGGAAAAGGAAGATTGCTTAGCGCTGTTTTCTCCAATCAAGATTTCATCTAAGCAAAATTAATTTCCAAGGTCCCTGTGTCATTGAAATGGTGACAAATGGCCAGAGCCAACTCATTTCTAACTCATGGGGTAATCAAATCCTGCAACATGTAAGGTTCCTGAAGATGCTTCAGCTTCTGGTTTCAAAGCCTGTTTGAAGGTACTTGAGGTGCCTCTCTAGATGCCAGTGAGGGCTTTGTGTTTCACCAGCTTGTTTGTGCTGAAGTGCAGTGAGATTCTCCTTTATTTCGAGGGGCTGTGGCTTTGTCTCACTTGTTCACAATACACTGAAGCAAAATGCTAACTTTTAAAAAATGGCATAGTTTTTAACACCCAAATCTGAACTGGAGGGACCCTTTTGGAAGGAGCCAACCCCTGAAGAACAAAGGAACCACCCTTACTTTGGGCTGGCCAGGCTGTCTGGAGTAAGCTGTGTACACTTCTTTCAGGACTCCCTTCCTCTTCATTTCCTCAGTTTCTTCTCTGTAGATGTGATCCAGGTCTGGCTGCCGGCAGCCAAACAGTAGTGTCATGTCACCGCCTCTGATCCCTGCAACCAACATCGAAAGGTTTTTGTCCCTCCTGATAAGGTCGGTTATCTCTTACTACCAGTCTTGGGATGACAAATCT
Source organism: Mesitornis unicolor (assembly GCF_000695765.1). Classification (NCBI taxonomy): domain Eukaryota; kingdom Metazoa; phylum Chordata; class Aves; order Mesitornithiformes; family Mesitornithidae; genus Mesitornis; species Mesitornis unicolor. Next base: position 10,210 of record NW_010202528.1, read on the forward strand.
CCACAGGGATTCCCTGGTGAACGTCTCTGGGTGTCCCCATCTGAAGGGATTTGTTTGCAGCACCAGAGGTGTCTCTGCTGCTGGAGGAGTTCCCACCTCCCCCTGTGGCAGTCCCCATGAGTACCTCTCTTCTCCAAGTCATAGAGACGCTGCAGCCAGAAACTTCTGAAGGGAGCAATTCCTGTTCCTGGGCCGATCAGAATGCATGGCTTGGCTGGCTCCTGTGGGAGCTGGAATTCATTAGCACTGAAATGCAAAAGCATGTTAATTAGCTAATGACTTTATAACTGACATCTCAGTGTCAGGTTCCTGGATGATTCTGAGCAGCACAGACTACGTCACCAATTTGAAAAGTGCAATGGGGCTTAACTTGGTGGCGGTCGCTTTCTGTTTCCTTTTATTGCTCTGCAGTGGAGATGGATCGTGGGGATGGTGGCATATGAACAGAATTCTTACAGAATTTTCTAATTATTTATGATTTTACTCAACGTAAGACATGGTAAAAGATCTCATCTCTGGAAGACAGGGAGTTCCCTCTCTTCTCCAACTCAGATACTCCACCTTGCACTCACCACTCACTTGAAAATCATATGCAAACAATGAAAATAACCCAACATTGAGGAAGCTGAACTAAGAACTGCTGGTTTGGGGTTTTTATCTTCTCTTTTTTCTCTGTCTTACACTCACCTGCGTATAAAGCACGGGACTATTTCATTGAGAGCGATTGTATTCAGCCACGTGCTGCAAACTCCGTGGTGCAAAGGCCCTTCTCCATCTAATGAGAGTAAAGGAAAACACCTCTGTCAGTATTTAAAAGCTCTGTTTTTTTAAAAACCCACAGTTTATAGTTCAAATCATGCTTTTAAAATGTGTCCATCCAGTAATGATGTATAAAACACGGATACACTGATGATGATGCAGGAATTTAGCAAATCCTGACACGGTGTGAACACCTGCACTGCAGTGCACCATTCCGCACGTATCACAACACAAACTTCTTGTTAGAGATGCTTCATGCCGTGCAGCAGGCACAGTTTTTTTCTGAGCCACAATGCAGCCTAAATATCATTTAACTGAGAGCCATGAAAGCATCAGTTCGTTACCCCTCGTCCTGTAGTTTACAACCGCAACGGTCAGATGAATCTCTCTGGGTGTCGCGTCGCGGGAGGAGCTGACAGAGTAGTACCGGGGTTTCAGGAGCGGCAGTTGGGGCAGCAGGAAAACTGTTGAGACCTCAGCGGATGGAAACTCCTCCAGGACCTCCAGGATGTTTGGACTGTTGTAAAACTTCCATTTGTTGTACTCTTCCATGCTCTAAAAGCCAAAAGCCACCGTCACAACGTTACCAGGTGATGCTGAGTCCAGGAGAGCAGGGCTATCTGCAGTGTCACTTATAAATAAGATCCCTGCTTTACACGCAGTTAAATACGCAGGTGAATCAACTACGAATCCTCAAAACTTTGCCTGGACCAATACTGGGGTTTCCTAAGAAACTGTTTAATGTTTGAAAACAGGAGTACAGAATACCCGCTATAATTCTGTCAGATACCGGCTCTCAGTGAGGGAGTAGAAACTGCAGTGGAATTTGTTTCTGGGGACATCCACAAAACTGGATGGCCCCAGGCCCTGATACCTGCAGAGCCTTGCTGGACCCAGCAGGAGAAGCAGGCACTTACCACACCTCTGAGTCACCGGTTGCTTACAGCAACATCCCTCGTGCTCGCACGGTACCCAATTCTCTGACAAAGATATTTACCAGTACCCCCAACCCCTCCACCTGCAGACTGCGAGGTCTTTTACTGGTGTGTCGTAGAAACCACTGCAAGCAGGCAAGAGAAACAGGCAGGCAAAATGGCCCACCCAGAACCGCACAGGAAATACCAGATCTGAAGAAATCTCCTGATTCCCACGCCCGAGCTGAGCCACAAAACCAGCCCTTCTCAAGCTGTGGTCGGTTTTACAAGCACACAGAGCATGTAACAGAGGGACAAAAATCAAGCACCATCACACTGACAGTCCAGTGCACAGCACTTCTGACATGAACCCAGCCCGAGCACTCACCTGACACAGAACTTCCAGTCTCTGCTTGTCTCCTTCCGCTGTTACCAGCTGGGAGAGTTTCTTCAGCAGCTGCTGGGACGGTGGGGTGGTGATATCAAGCAAGTACGTCAAAGCCTCGCGGAGTGTGCAGGCTGGGATCCTTTTGTCACTTGTCCAGCAGCCACCTGGAAAGGAGGGAAATAAAAGAACAGCTTTTGTTTGGCACTGGACAGCTTTAGAGCTTTGCAAAACTCAGTGTCCTTCAAAATGCAACTTCAGACTGGGGTGCAGCAGGTCTAGACCACAGGGCCCTTCTGGAAAGAGGTTAATGCAAGGCTTCAAACTCTTTTTTTCCATTCTATGCAGAGAACTGCATAAAAAACACCACTAAAAAATGAAAAGTCTTTCATTTAAGGAAATCATCTTTCTGTGTGTCAGAATCCTACGATGTAGCAGACTGCTCCTACTAAGATGGATAAGATGGTCATGACATGTAAATCTGTTGAAGGACTCTGATATGCAGCAAGAATAAGCAAATCCTGTTGATTAATTTAATTGCAGTCCATGGCCAATTTACGGACTAAATTACAAACAGTGTCGACCTAGGATAACTCTGTGAATGCTGGTGAAGCTACTATGGACTGCCAGAGTGTGCAAAATCAGAATGGAGCATTAAGACCTAAAAGCATCACCAAAATCCTATTGAAATTTAAGGAAAGGATAATAGAACCAAATTCAATCTATAACATTTCTCAGGAATTAAAGATAAATCTGTCAGACACCTCTGTTACTGTGTCTAAAGAGAACCAACTTACCATCAGCACAGGTTTCCAGTCTGACCGTCTGATCAGCTGGGGGCGCATCCTTGACACGTGCAATGAGGCCATGGACTAATTCTGGCTGGTTGCCTGGGAAAATCCCAATGTGCTCTCCGGGCAGGTAGTGCACTTCCTGATCAGTCTCACAGGAAAGCTTAACTAGAATGGTAACTCGGCTGGATATAGAAAGAAAGACATCAGACAGATCTTGGTTACGTCGACAGGATTTCCCTTGAACTGTGCAGAAAAGGAATAAATCTGAAGTGACAGTTGGCAAGGGCTTACTTGTGTTCATTACCAAATTATCAGGCAGCTTAATGATTCATGGAGACTTAACCAAATAATAACCAGGTATGTGAAGTGCCTGTATCACAACAGATAAGATGCTGAATGCTGCCTGATGTGCCCCGTATGGCATAAACGTGCCTGCAACCAGCCAAGGGAAGGAAGCGCAGCTCCACTGAGGACTGAATAGCTCCCATCCTGAGCCAGCGCAGAGGACTTCCCGTAAGATACCGTATTCAGGACAGAGATCTCAGGGGGATGCTGAAGAGCCATTCATGGAAGTTATTTTGAAGACAGATGTTAGGATTGATTATCCTTTTCTATTTCTTTGCGTATTGTCTTGTCTCAGCTTGCTCTGCAGTACAACTGAATGCAGCAGCTTCTTGCACTAGAATTTTTCTCTTTTTTTTCCCTTTTTTTTTCCTGCTAAGGGGAAATTTTTCCCCTAAGTGAAGTAAACATTTGCCTGGCATGTAGCACACCGAGCAAGGGAGAGGGACCATACACCTGACCTTCCACATTTAGTAGGTATCAAAGGGCCATATAACTTAGTTCACTACACACCCAGAAACTCTACCGGGAAGTCACTCCTATTGAAATCAGACCTAAAACTGTACATATTCTTGTGGTCTTGTGATAATGATTTACTTCTACTAATGATGGTACAAAATTCATATCTATTTCTTAATAACTGCAGGGAGAAGATGTTTATAAACCAGGCGTTTCAGATGTTTAAGATTTCAATAAAATGCAGTATTGCAGTACTCAAAAGAACGAGGTATCGTACCTGGATTTTAAACTTTGAAGATTCTGTCTGAATTTCAGCTTCATAGGAATTACATCCTTGGCATGAATGTTTGCAAGCGCTGTTGAGAAAAGAGGACATTAGTCATGGCACTTTTGTGATTAGGCTTGTCTGAAGTGTCTTCAAATACGCAGAAAAGAACTGAACCACGCTCGCCCTAGAATGCGATATATTTTAGTCAGTTATGTGCCCTATATGCTTGCCTTCCTGCACTAAAAGTAGTTCATGTCAGCTCCTGTTCTTCTGGGGCTGCCAAAACGTGTGCTAGTTCTCGTGTTCTGGTGCTACTGTGCTGGAAAGGATGGTTTATGCAATGCAAACCAATGTCCTTTTTATCTGTGACCACTGCGCTTTACTGTATGAATTCTATCATCCAGCAGGACCAGTACCACTTCTAGAAAACCTTCACAGTTCAGACCTGTCTGCTGCAAAAGGGGCAGAGGAAGTGGAAGGTGTGGGTAATACCTTTGGCCAAGTCCATGGTTTGTGAGTCGTGCGCTATCCTGTAGTTCGTAGGATCCCAGCTGTCATCAGAGGTGTAGATCTTAGGCAGCTGAATACTGCTTTTCCCACGGATGTTAAAAATGTCACAGGCAGTCTAGGGAAAAGGAAAAAATAAGGTTATTTGTGGTAAAAAAAAATACTCTTAGCATTGTCATAATCCTAATGTGGACATAATAATTTCAGAGATTGCTGTTGTTTATTGATTCTGTTGAGTTCAGCGCTGTTACAGGGGTTCAGTGGGCTCAGTGAGGTTCCACTTCTGTATCAGTACAGCTGAAACAATTATCTGCTTCAAAAAATTTTGATGTCTGATGCGACCACCTTTGTTCATACTGAGCATCCCACTACCCAAAAGGTTTCATGGAACTTTACGTGAATGTTAAAAAATAATAGAAAAGAGCCCAGTTCCCTCTTCAACTTAGGTAAGCAGTACAAAAAAGGGGAGTTCAAGATTCAGATAGAAATCCAGATTTTTATTTTCCTTCATTTTCCCCCATTTTAATGGGTTGCCAGTGCATACTGAAAGAAAAGGAATGAATGAACAAACTAAAATACAAGCCAACTATTTATAGGGTCACCTTGAACACACTGACTGCCCATGTGCGAAAGGTTTCTTCTTGCCCATTGAGTTCATCTCCTTCACCTACTGGCACAAGCTGAGAAGCCCCCAGTTGGGCCAGTTTTTGGTCAATGGCATGAGCAAAGGCACAGAACTCTGGATACATGGTGGATCCCAAACCAAACACAGCATATCTGCAGGAGGAGACAGAAATAAGATCACTATGTTATGCTAAATGAAATGTAAAAGAACTCAGTCACATGCAAATCAAACAACAAAGTATTTTTTACCTAATTTTTTTTCTCAGAAATTTCAGGGTGAGCAAGGAGTTCTTCAAGGTCTGTATAAAAATTCATAAAACACTTAAGGTTAGAAAAATACTCTGCTTTAAAACATGAGCAAGACCTCATCCATGTCTTACTCAAGTACATGGGACAAATGAAAGGGTTACTTTGGTCTCAGTCTTTGAGTTGAGCCTCATCTACACTCCTGAGGTGAACCTTACCTTGCCGTTATTTGGAGAATCTCCGTTTCCAAAAGTGCTAGTAACCACTAGAAGAAGTGTTTCTTTTTCCAGGTCACGGATGTTGTACTCATCCATGCACAGAATCTGGAAGGTATAAAGCTCATGAGGAATTGCTAGCAGACAAAAGAACTAGTGTTAGATATCTCTGTGACTGTCAGACCTCTCTCCATCTAGCGTGGCTGATCGTACCTTAGTGTTGAAGGCGCAGCTGAACAAGCGGCACAGATTGTTGGCGAGTGTTTCCGACTTCCCGGTCTCTGTTGCGTAGATTACTGTGACCTTGCACCTCGTTGCCATTGTTTGTCGCATGAGTGAAGATGCAAAGAGTGCAGCCCTGAGGAAAAAAGGACCACATATAATTTTAAATTTAGCTACACGGTAATTCAGATTGATTCACAAACAAGCTAGGAAAGGCTGATCTTGAGCATGGCTTTTCCTTGGAAGATTGTTCAGAAGCAAAACTCTACAGATAGCCCTGAATAAGAATCTTAAGATCTGAATATTACCTACCTGTGGGTAAGTCTATGATTCAAAAAATTTAAGTGGTCCTTACTGTAATAATTATTCAAAATATTGTGGAACAGAAACATCACAAGAACAGAATGCTTGGACAAAACCTTGAAGACCCTTATTAGAACAACTTACTTTGCCAAGATGCTAAATTTGATTTCTTTTTTCTTTGGCTTCCGGGTCTCATCGTGCCAGACATGTGTTCTCCATGCATCCACCTTTACAAAAAATAAAAAGGTTAAACTTCACGTGAGAAAAGTTTAATAATAAATACACAATTTGTGTATCTTTGAAAGGGCCAGATTGAATAGAATCTGTACACACAACCCACCGTGTGCAAATACGGGTTCAGTCTCTGCAGCATTAAATTGCATTTTACTCACAGCTTGAGAATTCAGCAGAACTAACATCACCTTCCACAGTACAATAGATATCGCCGGCTATTTAAGAATCTCTCTAGGGAACTTCTGTTAACTAAGGCTTTTCATTCAGACTTCTTCAGGTCCTGTATTATCATCTGCACTGCTGAAGCTGTCTACTAGAATCGTATTTTTTTGGATAATGTGTACCTGGTAGTAATAGAAGGGAGTGAGGACGTAGTTCAGCATCTCCTGGTGGAACACCGGGGTTATGCTCCCTGACATAGGAGGCACAATCCACACCCAGTCGGCCGGGCAGCCCCCCCGCATGCGGTACTCGTTCTGCATGTATTTCATGAAGGACTCAGCAGCCGAGTGGTGATCCATGATTGTCACGTTTTGTTTCTAGAATAATTGCAAGAAGACAGACATGCATTAAAAAGCCCATTCTGCTCTTCTTCCTGGTGTAGTTAAAGTAATCCTTTTGCTTTTGTTAGTATGTCAAGGACTTCTTATAGTGCTGGGAAATAACTACTATTATGTAGATACGGATTGAGGTGGACCTTTGATTAAGGACTTTTACATCTTGCTGAAAAGCCTCTGATTCATTGTTACCTGTCCTCCATATTGTTATGATATATTAAATAAACTGTAATTGTAAATAAAAGATATAATCCAACGGCTTTACACAGATTTTTGACACTTAGATATATGTGTTTTTAACACATGAACAACTTTGCCCTTAACTTCCTTTTCTTTTTCTCTCCCTTCTGCCTTCACCTGAGCTTTTTCTCTGGCAACAACAGGAAATACGTATTCCTCTACTTTCCCAGGTGTAACTCAAGAATAACTCCATTGAAATCACATTGATAACTCCCACTGAGCACTGCCCCAGTGACACTATATTTGTATAGAGCTATTACAAGTGAAGTTAAAAAAGGAGACGCAATATTCAGTGTCTCTCCAGACACCACACTCATTGACTTACTTGGAAGCTATAAAGTACAGCCACATTTATCTCTACAACTGCTCGGTCTTTCCATAATGATGAAAGTTTGTTTGTTTCCAGTCCCATTCTTCTTCCTACCTCCTACATATGAAAAAGAGAGAGAAAAAGGAAAAGCAAATTCACTACATGGGACTTAGACCTCATGCTTTCTCCACTTCATCACGGTAATATGCAGGAAAAAGTATTGTGGAAGGGGGAAGCGATGGCAGCAGAAACACTTGAGATGAGAGTGAACTTGAGTGATGGAGTTCTGGTTCTTCAGGCTGTTCCCGCTTGGTAAAGTGGGGAGTGGTTCTCTCCTGGACTAAATAGTTTAAGAAGTGGCAGTATGTGGTCATCATTATTCATTTGTACTGGTGAGGTGGCCTCACAGGACTCCCTCCCAGATCAGCACACTTCTGCTTCAGAGGATTACCTTCAGGATGTTGTATCGCTGTACGTCACAGAAGTCACGCACTCCTATCTCCGTCCCCATGTACCAGCCGTTGAAAGGACACCCCGTGAATTCCAGGCCTCCCACCTCAAGCAGCATGTTGGCAACAGCAGGCAGCGCATACCACTTCAGATCTAACTCCTTAAACCATTCGTACCTGTTAAACAAGCATTTTGATTTATTACTTTGCGTGTCTTTTCCTCCTTCAGGTGACAAGCAGAAAAATCCAGGAAGATAAAGCGTGCTAAGTTTAGGCGAAATGACCCATGAAGCACGATGTGCAAAGCTCACAGCAGTTTTCATTTACAGAGTGGTAACCAGGAATTGCCCGCTAAAGAAACTGCAGAACGGTATTAGAGAGCTCTGCGCTCTGCAGGCCACTCCCAGAGCAAACATGAAGAAAAAACAGACAGGCAATGAACATTTTGTTATGGGTGAAGCCGTATTTTACATGTGTATTACACCAGCATGAGAAATGAGGGGTTTTTAAGTTCTGAATATAATTGAAATGTAGATTGAGGAAAAAAGATTTCCCACAAAAATGCTTTTCGCTTCCTTAATTTAACTCTCATCTCATTGTTCTAACACGCATTTTATCTTTCAGGACAATTTACCACAGTATCATCCTAACAAAGAACTCATAAAAGGACTGCCACAGGCGCAGGCTAAGAACCTGCCAAGGTGAGGCGGAGGCAAAAATGCAATTATCTGAATCTCGTGTGCTTACTTTGGATGTTCCATTGGCACTTCGAGGACAATTTCTGGCGGGAATTCAAATATTTCTGGGTCTTGGCCGTTTGCTTGGAGAACAAGTGGAACCACATCAAAGCGGCCATATTTCGGCTTCCACCCAAGCTCAATGCACAACTGTAAAGAAAGCACATTTCAGGGGTTTTTTTAGGTTATTTTCTTCCCTTTATTTGAAGACAAAAGAATGTTAACCCTCTAAAACTCGCTGAGGTAAATTCTGAGCGATAAAGATTCTTTCTCCCATTCAAACAACGCTGAGACACATTGTTCAACGGATGAAGGGATGCATCAGCTCCCCCTGTTCTGAGATGGAGGGGGTATTTTATATCAGGATTGTAAGAAATTATTCCTTCAGCCAGCACCTAGGACCCGTGGGGCAGAAGATCCCATTCAGACCTCACCAACACACCTCCCTCCCTCTCTGCATAAACATGCAAGGAGAAGACGACGACAGACGGGTTAGAGAGGACGGCAGCGGTTCCGGTTGTGTGTCTGGAGCTGTACCTGAGTGAACTCCACGCTGGCGGGGTCTCCCACAATGGACCCGTCTGGCATCTGGTAGCCAGCGTAGCGGATGAGCTGGCTGTTCCACACCCGGAAATCGTGCTTCCCATCAGTCCTCTGCGGGAAGACAGTGATGGCTGATCTGCACAGAGACACAACCAAACCCCGTTACAGCACAGCAGCGCACCAAACATTCTAATTATTAATGCGTAAATTGTTACCAACAGCAATTATTTTCTATTTCTAAAGTAAACATCAGTAGAAATAAAATCATTCATCCTCTCTACCCAGCTACTCAAACCTTTAAACTAACTCTTTTCCCCAGGAATTAAAAAAGATTTTGCAACATCAGCCATGAAAATTACAGACTTTCAAAACGGTTGATGGTACACGTGCGAGGAATATATCAGTACCAGGGGAATTAAGAACAGACAAGTTGTCAAAATGTTTAGATAGACCATTTCAGGTCTCATGTAGTTTTGAATCCAGATCTGGATGTGATTTTTGTCGTTTAAAATTAAAGAGACCTACCTTATATTTCCATTGTTTGTGGCATATTGAATATGACGACAGATATGCTCAAACATTTCCTTCGCTGTTTTACAATCACGCGCATCAAAAACCTATATGTTTCCAAAAGAAACACAGAAAAAACTGTTTTTGAAACAATAACGTAAGCTTTTTTTTTTCTTATGCAGTTAAGGAAGTGAAAGATTAAATAAAAAAGTGAAATGAAAAATTAGTATTTCACAATTTAATTGTAGCTCTCCTAGGAAAGGTTCATTTTTGTTGTTCTTTATGCATCATTTTCTCTTGTAACAATCCTCCAAGACATGCACCTGGCTTCACAACACAGTTGGTTCCTATGTTAGCACTCCTACACATGTTTTCATTCAACTATGAAGTAGAGAACTACAAAAAAAGTTTATCTCATGATATGTACAGGAAGGAGTAGCCCTCAGTTGAAGCAACCGAAATATTTTACCGAAGCAAAGGACATTCTCCCAATTCCCAGCAGAGGAGTATGGGCTCATAATGTGTGGACCAGGAGGTTACCTGGAGGTTGGACCACTGGATTCTCCCGATACACCTGGGCGCGTTCCTCCAGGCCTGCTTGGCAGCGAAGATCAGCTCATCCTTCGTCAGATGGTAGGTTCCTGTTGTTTCTATCTCCTTGGTCACTGTTTCCAGTCGCTCCAGGTGTTCTTCTATTTTTGGCCTTTTGAACAGGAAACAGCCATGGAAAGAAACAATGAGAATTTCGTTACTTAGAATAGATTTAAATTGCAGACAGTTTTCTTATGCTCTGGGCCAAGAAGAGCACAGGCACTGCTGAAGCCATAAATCTTTTGAGCATCCTTTTGCCCGAGAAAACCTCTACCTGCATTGCTGATTTTATCTGCCAGGATGCAGGTAGATTTCCAGGGAGGAGATTAGCATCTAGGTAGGCTGAGATATGGCAAGTTTGGATAAACACTGAGAAATCTGTCCCTGTTACAAATCTACACTCTCTGGCTGTGAAACAGGTCGACATAAAGTACTCTGTTCTTTACGAAAACACATCCTTCACCTCAGGAGGTCAGCAATTGCACTGTGCTTCAGCTGTGAGAAGTCACCATCATCTCCTCCCCACCTCCCCTCTGTGCCAAACTTCTGTCCCCAAAGCACAGCTGTGACCTATTTCAGCAGTCCAGGGTCCGAGATTTTATCAAAAAGCAGGGGTATTCTAGGTAAAGGGATGTGTTAAGTACACAGGACTCTGAAGGCTGCTGACGGGAACTTTTCCTGGCTTCAGAATTTAGGAACTGTCCTTACTGGGTGCACACGACAGCACTTAGTTGCCTAAAGAAGAGACTAACACACTGGAAATCTAAGTAGCGACAGCTTCCTTTCACCACCCAACACATACATGGATTGATCACAAGCTTTTCTGTGTAAGTTTTCAGTTTAAATTTGGATTTTCTAGCTTAGTTTGGAAAAAAATGACAAATGGCAAGCAAAAGAAAAGTAGAGAAAAGGCAAACTTCAGCTGAAAAGTAGCATTATAGTGACTGTCCTCTCCGAGTTCTACCACTTTCACAGGGACACAGCTCTTCTGAGCAAATCAGTAGGATTTTCATTCCTCAAAGGAAGTGCTGAGCAATTCCTTTGTCAGGGAAAAACCAACTCTAAAATTCTTTAGTTTGATAACAGAGAAAGAAGTCAAAACATTAGAAAATATTTATCACAGCACAGACAAAAATTGTTTTGTTGGCTTACAGACAGAATGAAAATAGCCTGCACTGTCTGAGAGTTTTCACATTTTCAGCAAGATGAAAGATCAAGGGCAAGCATGTAAGATAGTGTAAACCAGTGTGATCAAATAGCCATGAGCAGAAACCCAGAGACGTGCAACTGGAACACACTGGCAAGCGAGTGTGTGAGAGACAGGGACTTTCAGAAAGATTCAGATGGAAGAAAGCTTTGTAGAAGAGTTCAAAGTGTCTAAAGAAGTAGCCATTATGTGGCTGAGTCCCTTTGAAAGTCTGATAATGTTTTGTAATGGGATTAGCAAACACTGAATTGTCACTGGAAAGCTTGTCATGTGAAAACCTTGTTACTGCAAACTGCTGGACCTCAACCAGACGTTCCAGCTTTTCATGCAAAAAGATGTCTCTGCACCCTGTCCATCTTGGTGAGAACACAAACCTCTTTTCTGAAGCTAGAGCATTCCCCTCAGCATGCTCAGCAAGCTTACGTTGATGATAGCACAGAGCAAGGTTGAGAAGCAAGAGCCTGGCCTTCCAATCTTTGGCTAAAGCCTTGAGAGTCAAAACAGAGAACAAAAGAACACAGAGAGAAGACACATGGAGCAGCACAAACAAAAAGCATTATGCATGTGACTGATCTGGGCAGGAGCTAAACCCATTAACATCCAGTGTTAAGGAAACAGAAGGTAGCACTCAGTAAGAGAGCCGTAACCAAGCTGCTGGGTTCATGCTTGGTTTATTCAAGTCATAAACGGACCACAACATAACACACTCAGAAGGGATGGGGCTGAGGAATGCCCTGTACAGAGTCCATTTCTATATTCCCAAGACCTGGCGTTGGCAGATAGAGCATATGAAGTGCAGTAATAGTTTTATTTACCTTTTCTAATAGTCCTTATCTATTTTTTGAATGCATGCTATGTAACAGGATAGCTACCGATAGCGGTGACGAAACTAAACACTTCCGTAGTCTCACAGACAGGTAGATAGGTAGAGCACTTTCATACCAAAAACAAAGGTCCAGTTGGCTTACACTTTAAATGAGCTGTAGTACTGCTTGATAAAGTCTATTGCCTGAGGTAAAAGCTCTGCTGGTGGAACTGGCCCATCTCTAGGACCTCTCACCAGACCCTTTGGGGTCATGAGTGCCCCTTGGCAGGCTTTGGTGCGGCAGTTGATAACCTGAAAAACAATAAAATGTCAAAACCCAAGTTGCACTCTGTATCTTTTCAAAGGTATGAAAAAAATCACTGTTCAGGTTCCATATCTTACCTCCTTTGCTGTCAGGTGTAGTGTGTCGAGCAGACTGGATCCGTTTTCCATGTTCCGTACTTTTACATGTCTTGGACATCTTGATATTTGGTTTGAAGTTTTAATACCGTTGGGGGGGGCGTTCTGGATAGAGAGAAGATGAAAATACATACTGTCTTCAGACTTATTAAATACCTTAAAGCTTCATTTTTATTTGATCATTCAAAAGCTAAAAATTAAATTCAAGGAATTAGTTATAAATGTGATGTTCTCCAACATATGCGTTTCTTTGAGTACAGAACTATTGACCTAATCCACAGTTTGATATGAAATGGGCAAAAAAATAAGTGTTTCTGTAACAACCAAACAATATCTGCCACTACAAACACCTTTTTAATTTCAATAAGGCCTCTTAACATAACAGTCACAGAGTCAGGAAAAGAGTGAACCAGATAATTTTAGAGAAAGGACATGTTTGTTACTAAAAGCTGTGTTACAAAGGTGAAGAAAGGAATCGGGCATGCCAATCCCATTGAGTCCCCTCTTTTCCTTAAGTCTTACCAAAGCTCCTTTTTGTTCAGAAAAGATCTCTCACCCAAAGATCTCACAGCAGTCCTAACCTCAGGTAACCACAGCCGGTCCTCATGTGAGGACTTGGAGAAGTTTTATTACAACTCAAGTGAACTGATAGTACCAAGCAATGACACTAGAAACACACCTTGCTCCCATCGCTGGCCTTTGCTGAAGTTAGGATAGGCGGCATCTCTACCTGCTTCTTCCTCAGATCATATAATTTGGCATCATCATTTTCTAAGCTTTAAAAGAGAGAAAGACATTTCACTATAATGCAACGTGCTTAGTTTTAGATGGACCGGGCCAATAAGCCAGCTATTTGCAGCAGTGTGAGGGGTGGAGTGCAGTAGAAGTCAGTAGTAAAGCTGCAATCGCCCTTTCCAGATCATGACGTGGGAAGGGAAACAACAGATATGGCCTGGAATGGTAAAGGTTGAGTATCATTGCTGTAAGCTAAACAAAGGCCATCTGTACCCTATGATCTGGCCAGAAAATACTCAGAGGAATTCAACAAAGAGGTTGAAATCTCCAGGGAAATGTGTGAACATTTCAGCTAGGTCCAGTCTGCAGCCCGTTAAGCAAATAACACACTTTTATATTAATTTCTTTTATTTTCCACATGATGTCTTATTTTCTGAACTTCTACTTTTTAATTTGGATATCAGGTTTCAGAAGATGATCAAAAACACTTGCATAAATTGTATCACAGAAATACTTTACCAAATTAATTACCGCATTAGTAATCACTTTGCTTTTATAGCATACACATGCCTCCTCAGTCCTGGCATACATGAAACCATTACAACACACCAAATACATGTAGAACTATGAAAGAGAAAGCAAGATGATTTATGTCCTTAGCAACTGTATAACTTAGACACAAAAGTTTGAATGTACCTTAGCAAGTCAACACCACCCAGCGACCCCCAGGGACGACTGCTCTTGGGTTACTAGCATTGCTTTGGAAACACGACAGGTTTCTGCAGAACCCACCTCACTGAGCATCTTTCCTTTTCAAACGAAAGAGAAACTAGGAAATCGTTAGAAGCCAAAGATCTTACCCAAAGATCCTCCTGTCTTTTTCCACGTTGTTATTGATGTCCTTCTCCTCAGAGCGCTGGCTCTTTGCAGCACGGGGTTTGAACACGAACTGCCACGGGCACATCATCTTGTGTGCTTTATGGGTTCAGTTCACAGTGCAGAAATCTTGTGGTGTGTGATGTGGGAACACTTCTGAGGAGGAGAAAAAACCCACAAGGTCAGTTTTTAACTAAGAGGGTAACACCCTTGAAAATTACTCAGAAACTCACCAGCTGAACTGATCTGACCTAATTAATGCTCTGTTTTTAAAACTGAAAACTGCTTGACTCCTAGAGCAGTGACACTAAAACCAACAGTTCTCTTTGCCAGGGTAATGCTACAGCCATGCCTTATTTGAAAATACTAGAAAGAGAATTTCAAATGTCCCCCAGCTGCACAGTACAGCAAATATCAGTGTCTGAGAAAACCACATGCATTCTTCACTTCTATGTAAAGCATCCCTGACACTTGGTGGTTGCTTTATTTTTTTTAAGTTCTGTGGTTTTCCAAAGCTTGTTAAGTGTTATTAAATGTTCTGTTAATTCATATCACTGCATGCTAGCTAGGAAAAGGGATGTCAAATGTTGCCGTGTTATTTACATAGCAATGGAAAACATTTTGTGATGTATTTACTTGCCAGAGAAACAAAATTCAGAGGTTCTGAATTCTGCATTTTGTAAGATACACATACATAGCACATCTTGAATGTAACAGATAGCGTTTGTATAAGAATGCACAAAGTTTAATGCTATTCACTTCAACATATATTTTCTGCTAATTGCTGATCCTATAATGAATTTTTGTGCTAGGGAAGATGCGACAGAAGGAAAAAAGCAAACTAGTAATTTGCTAAGTAAAGCAGAATCAGACTCAGCGTTTGAATCTGGTTGATAACAGAAATCAAACCTGATGTTTCAAAAAAATTAAAGATAAAGGAAGAAAACATACATTGCCACATATTCCTTATGTAAATTTTGTACTATTTTGTTATTTATATTGCTTTTTCATTAGAGGTAAAATTTATATTGCAATAGCGTGCAACAAGCATTTCTCTACAGTTACAAAATAGAATCCAATCTAAATGACTATTCTGCAATAAAAAATGCTGCAGTGTGCCTATATATTTTCATAAGACACAGGGGAAAAGAGAGAGAAAGAGAAAGAAAAAGAGAAGCAGAAAGAGAAAAATAAAAAGAAAATATAAAAACAAACCAGAAAAAAATCAAAACAAACCAGAAAAAGACAGAAAAACAATATACAAAGAAAATGAAAAAAAAGGAAAAAAGAAAAAAGAAAAAGAAAGATAAGGAAAAGAAGGCAGAAAGGAAAAAAGACTAAGAGGAAAAATTAAAATAACAATAATATATATAAAAAAAGAAAAAGAACAAAAGAAGAAAAGAAGACAGAAGAGAGAAGGTTCACATTCTCCATTCACTGGCGTTCAGAGTTAGAACTTGCTTCTCTCGTTCTCCACAACAGGGTGCTTTAAAACACATTTCCAGTATTACCTGAGACATGCACTAACCTTTGTACCAGCAGAAAGGAGAGCAAGCTTTCAGGGCAGCGGGACAGCTGGAGGTGAAGCAGGAGCCCAGTTCTAGCACCTGACTCCTAACATGGAAAAACGCCGTTTGCCACAGTTCCCTCCCTGCGAGCTGCAGCGCCTGCCGGCAAAGCGCCCTTCGCACCCAGCGCTCCGTGCCCGCTGTCCCAGAGAGGCTCCTCCAGCCCTGCCGGGAGATGTCACCTCTGTCCCAGCTCCTTTCCTTTAACCTCTCCTGCTCTGTGTCCCGCCTGCGAGGAAAAAGCATTTTATAGCCCGGGACCACGTATGCAAAGCAGCAGCGAGGCTGCGGGCGACGGGACAGCAGGGAAATCCCAAATCCTCCGCCAGCCCCGAGGCTGCCCCGCCGTGAGGTTACACAAGGGGCAGAGCAGTGGCCGGGTCCTGCTGCGGTGAGCATCCCCGCCCCCGCTGTGCTGGGACCCCGACTCCTGCGTGTGCCCAGGAACCGCGCTCGACAGCTTTTGGAACCTTGCGCGCAGTGGTAAAGTTAAGAAAACAATCGTGAAAGAACTTACAGATTTTGTCACTGCATGGCATTAAACCAGCAGCTGCAGAAAGAATAAGTCTGTGACTTTCATAAACAACTTCAAGAGAGATTTTAGAGAACCATAGAGCTTTACGGTGTGGACCAGTAACGCACTTAACCAGGTGATTGTAGCAAAGGACAGGTACTTTCAATTTAACATAAACAATATTAACTTTTACAGGATTTTTCTCAAGACAGTATCTGCAGAATTTCTTCCTCTCCAGAGCTCCCTATTTGTGAGGTTTGTCCCCTTGTGCCTTTTTTACTAGAAGAACTGGAAGGAAACTGCAATTCCCTGAGGCACAGTGCTGTGTATGAGTGCCAGGAGGATGGCTAGGTGATGAAGATGGCATTATTGGGCTGATTTTCAGTTCTAGACATTTACATGTTACAAAATCAGGTTTCTGTCTGCAATCTGAAAGCCACAAGCGAGCCCAGAGCCCACGGCAGCAAGCACAGGGTGCTGCCATGCACTCACAGGATTTGGGGCCAAGGTTTCTGTTCACTGATGCTATGTATGGCTATTTTAAAGAAACTGTTTAGAACTGTTTTCAGATTAAAGATAATTCTTGAATCTGCTAAGAGAAGGTCAACATCGTTCCAGTGACAATTACAGGCAGATTTACAGGTGCTGATCAAAGATCTGCAGAAATAAGGCATAACGTTGCAGGAAAAACGAGGAAACGCACACTCTGTCACATTTTTACTGGACAAGCTCGGGCAAGGCATTCTCTTCTTTCTGTGTCTTGTTTCTCTATTTAAAAATGACCATCAAGTACTTGTGTAATGCACTCACAGAGCTAAACCACGCTGTGTACACGTGCTCATGCATGACTACACCTGCATATGTCCCACCCAAGGTGGACAGAGATGAATCTCCACCTCGAGCATTCACTGCACCAAGCCCGTGCTTCTTCGCATTCACTGCTCATGAATGTCCACATTCAGATATTTTTTTACGTGATGCCCATCCTCTCACCAGAATTATCACTTGACATCCCCGTGTTTAAAATATTCCAGACATCTCATCAGCAGGCAGAAATAACGCGTGAGCTGTGTGACCCAGTGCCACGCCACAGATTTGTACCTCGCTCCTGATCCATGGCAGCTCTTCCCAAACCAGACACACAGTTGTAACTGCTCGAGCATGAACACAGCTTCAAGTACCTCAAGGATCAAACTGAAGGGGCTTGAAATGAAAGGAAACTTCAGAGTTCAAAGAACAAGGTTACACTCTTCTTCGCATTTGCTTTTTTGTCAGGGTTTAAAATTCTATTTGCATCCTTCCCGTTTTTATTACATCTGACCTCTCTTTTCTACAAAACATGGGGAATCTCAATGTCTAGTACTGTAAAAAAGAACACGTCTTAGTAGAAATTTAGGTAAATTCAATAATGCCCAATGGTTTCTAAGCTTTTATTATTCAGCCTCCTTACTTCCCTGTGCTTGGAGGCCGCTGAAATCAAGGAACGGCTACGTAGGGGTTGGATATGAAAAACCAGATTTGGAAGGACCGGAAAGAGAAACATCTTTTTTTCCTCATGACAGTTGTTTAAGGGAATGGCTGAGGTACAGCCCTTTGGGGAGCTGCTTAATCACTCCTGTTTTGCAGACAGGACCTGCTCTTTCACTCACCAAATTTGATAAAAAAACTCCCTCTGTATAAAAAGAACAAGAGAGCACCATTCATTTCTTAGGTGGAGTCAGAGATACTTAAACAAGCTCGCTGTGCACTCCTTCTACAAATACTCTACACTGCTTGGAAAGTTCCTCCCTCAGAAGTTCAAATCCACGCATATTTCCTATTCTCGCACAGCCACTTCTGCCATATCAAAATGCAAGAACTAGCAGCTTTTCTTGCATTAACTTTGATGAAAGAAGTGCCCTTTCAGAGCAGATTGCTTGACCTATTCAATGGCGTTCTGACCATGCTGTCATTTTGAGGTAAATTTTGTTTTGTTGCTGAAAACGTGATGGTCTGTAGCCTCAACAATAAGCTTTCTGCAATTTCATTCAAATCGAGTCACATTCTTCTTCTGATTGCAATATTCTCCATCAGCTCCAGTTATATTCTTAGAAACATTTAAAAAACAAGCTCTGTTTGTAAGGTTGCTCCTCTGAGCTCCTTGAGTCTTCAAAGAACAGAGGCAAAGCTGATGAGAACAGGGGCTGATTTTCCTGACTTCACATAACCCTAAAGAGGTGATGTTCAGTTGTCTCAACTTTTCATAAATTACTGGTGATTTTTTCCAACTCCCTTTTCCTAACTAATCTATTTCCTAACTATTTGAAACGTCGCCATGATGATCTTTCAGAAACGTTGCATACGGCATCACAAATTCAGAATACAACATTGCAGGCACCTACACAGACCTGGCACAGTAGGAGACTCGTTAAGACTCACACGCTCCTCCTGCGACAAGGATGAAGCCTGCATTTACAAACTGATGGCTCTGCTCTTCATGCATTTCCTTTTCCTGAGGAAAAGTGTTCTGCTTCCTGCTCTAGCCCACTCAATTAACTTCACTGCCTGAACAGGAAACTTGGTCCTTAAAGTACCAGTACCACTCAATCAGTAAAAAAGGTGTGAAAAGGACTCCCACAGGCCCCTGGTCCATCTCCCCGCCCATCAGCAAGGTCAGCTGTGACCCAGGTATTTCTGAGCCGGAAAGCAACGACCAAGCAGTACGAGGGGTAGCACTCACAGCAAACCCCCCCCAGTGACCTGGGATGAGGCACCAAAGAGTAAGGGGATCAGTAAAACAGTCAGATTCAAAAGACCACTTACATCATGGAAATGGACTCGTGCTTCTCCGTAAAATGATCACTATTTCTTTCCCATGTGACCACTTTGAGGTACAAATAACGACTCATTTGGTCCTTTAAGAACCTTAATTCACTTTCTGTTTCTTTTCTGGGCTGAATTGCTGGTTTTTTCCATTAGTTATGAGATTTCATTCACATTTTCCAGCTGCTTATCACTTATCAGTAGAAGAGACACAATTTCCCTGGCAACACTTTAGTGGGCCTTACATACTTCAAGACAAGTATGAAATTATTCCAAGACAAGTCTTGTCTCTCTGTTTGTGCTGTATCCAATGCCTGTACCATGGGGCACTCAGCCATGGGAAAGCCTCTCTGTACTTTTTCAGCTCTGAAATACATGAATAATGATGATGGGGAGGGTTTGTCACAGACTGGCTGCCAGACCACCCTGGGACAGTATCCACACATCTTGGTCTGCCAGCAGCTTTGCCCTCCTCATCCAGAAATGTTACCTGCAAAAAATGGATTTTTAGTTCCCAAACTCCTACACTAAACACCAAACGTTCCAGAAATGGAAGAGAAAGCCTGCGATACATGGGTTATGGGAATCCAGGAGCTGCACCAACACTGGTTTGGGTTTTCATTTCCCAAAGAAAATGTGTTTGGTTTGACTATGCCCTCAAACTTTGCAAGATGGCAAAACTGTTCCTTTGATTTAGTGTTTTGACTGCTTACCATATCTTTAAGGATTTTAATGTATTGAACATTAACTGCAGCAGCATCCTCAGTGGCTTCTTCATTATTCTGAAATGTTCTTTATAAAGGTAGGATAGCAACTTTCTATCAAAAGCAAAATCAAAGACTCAGATCTGAGCGCTTCAAAATATTCAAATACAAGTAGGACCCCAAATCTACTGTCTGGACTCCTTTTTAGTTTCTGCAGATTTAAGGTATATTAAAAACAGCAGTGTCGGATGAAAACGGTCATGTTTTATTTGCCATCTCCTGCTCTAGGCAGTGTAAGATTGCATGTGAAATGATGACAGGGCAGAGTCAAAAACCGCATTACCTAAACATCTGAGAGTAAAAATGAAAGTTACGAGTGTCAAATTCACAGCGCTGTTCCAGTAAACTCATCCCTTCCTGTCTGCTGGTTGTAAGAGCTAGGCCAAATTCAGAAATGCAGCAATAACAGAATCCCCTCATGAGCCACCCTTTCCAAAATTCCCATGTGTGCATCCTCCAAGCATCCACGAGGAAGCAGAGGAGGGACAAAGCAGCCAGACAGCAAACAACCGGCTTTCATTGTGCCTGGATGCACATTGCCTGGAGCAGAAGTGACCTCCGAAAGGTCCTGACTCACCGGCGGATCCCCCGCAGCTGCGGCAGCAAAGGCTGCACCAGCACATTAAAGCAAAAAGAAGCTAATAGCAATTGGCAGTTGGCTGGGCATAAAAACCGGTGTCCCGCGTGTGGGCGTCTGCGTGCGTGCTGGGCTGCGTGCCCTGCGCTCCTCGTCATAATCCCGTTATATTTAGCCTCATGGAGATGGCACTGTCTGGAGCATAAGGAAAAGCTGGCATGTGGATAGGGAAAACCGTACAGAACAGTGCTTGGCATCTCTGGTCGTGCGATTCACGCTTGTCACAGCGGAATGTAAAGAAAGATGAGCCTAAGATTACCATGAGAAAAAAGGACTTTTTGATTGAGAAATAACAGTGAACTACAGAATTGCAAATGTGTTCTCATTTGGTAAAAGCATGGTGTGAGGAAGAAGCTCCCCTTTACGTAACAGAGCGCTGGCTGATGTCAGTGAGATGCAGAATTTCTAATCAAGGTCAGATAATGCAAGAGATTTAAATACTGGTTTTCAAAACAATCCATAAATTTCTGGGTTGAAATAAAGAACAGATTATTGAAGTATAAAAGTGACTTAAGTTCTAAGGGTTAAAAATACCTTATTCAAAAGGGAACAGAAGCTAAAATTCAGCCTAAGAAATCACGAGGACTATTTTCATATGGTATAACTGCATTCTGCTTTTCTGTGCTGCTTTTCATCCAAAGATATTAAAATATTGATAAAACATACACAAAGTTTTGATCTCGCAGCACAGTCCCTAACCACAAGATGAAGGAACGTACAGCCAATCGTTGTAGTGCATCTCATGGGGACATGGTAGAAATACCATTAAAACAATGCACCCCAAAGCCAGTGAGGTGAACAGAGACTGATCTGGGTCTGGAGGCTGATTCAGCCCCTCTGTAAAATCCCTGAGGAGGGTTACAAGTCTCTGTTAGCGTGGAGGGTGGCGCGTGTTCTTCAGCTTAACAGGACTTGAAAACCTATCTGCAGTTCCACCAAATGCACATTAAAGTCAGCCTGGGCAATGATGAGGGCTCTTATTCCAGCCTCCCATCACTGGTTCCTGAAATGTGAGGGTTTGTTTCTTACCGTTTGCACAACTTTCTCCTAAATGACTGATTGCACACTTACATTAGACTTAGTGTAATTACAAAATGCAGTCTATGCTTTGCATGAAATATGAACAGAGACTCTTTCTTCAGTGTGTAATGAGCTCTGAAAAAACATTATTATTATTAAGCCTATTGGGAAGTCCACCAAAATCCCCAGAGCCTGAAAGTCTGCACACAGCGCAGTCTATTTCTGCCATGTTCTGTTTTGGAAGCACGTAAGTGGAATATCAAAATAATGAAAATCACATTTTTGCTTAATACTAGAATGGCTTAATATACACTCAGGATAACCTTAGATGCAACCAGAAGCAACAGTGCTCCATCCTGAATTAAGGAAGTAGGAAGTTAAATGATTAAGAAATCATCAATGATCTTACCTGTATCAGGAAATAATCAGAAAACACACTTCCAAGTCCCTTTTTTCCCTCAGTGTGTAATCTTTTGTCATATTTTCGGTTACTGTAGGCTCGCTGTGAGCACAAGCAACGATCCACAGCGATTTCTTTTACTCAGAAAACACGCTTCCAAGTCCCTTTTTTCCCTCAGTGTGTGATCTTTTCATTGTCATATTTTCGGTTACTGTAGGCTCGCTGAGGAAATAATCAGAAAACACACTTCCAAGTCCCTTTTTTCCCTCAGTGTGTAATCTTTTGTCATATTTTCGGTTACTGTAGGCTCGCTGTGAGCACAAGCAACGATCCACAGCGATTTCTTTTACTCTCTCCTTTGGGGACTGTGCTGAGGTCTTTACCTCTGGCCAACTGGGCAGCATGTTGTCTCTGCTAAAGCATCACTAATCCCTCCACCAGTCCTTCCCACAAAACCCCCGATTTGTACAACTGAAGTTTTCCTTGTCCTCCTGCAGTGGGCCCAGAGGCTGTTTTTCATACTTCAGAGTTTCTCTCACCCTACTTATCTCCATGTTTGAGTGCTGTCCTGACTGGCACACTAGCTCTGAGGGCACATTTTGAAAAGATTCTGGCTATTGTTTCTTTGCTCTGAGTCAACAGAAATGGGTCTTATGCCCAAGTTCAGACACTGGCTGAATTTCCTTCCCAAAGCCTTCACTGCATCCCTGCATCCCAGTCTGGAAACTCTGGCTCTGCAGAACACGGACCAGTTGTGATACGCAGAGAAGGACAGGTCATCACCCAGTCCTGTATTTCTCACTGAGGGACAGTCAACGAAGCTGAATGCGAAGGGGACAAAATCGGGGCAAAATAAGAGCATACTTATAAATAATTTTCTCTTCTGAAAGTGCACTGCTTCCTTATTTGTGCCATTAAACTACCTGCTTGCTTTATGAATCACTTGTGGGACATTTGTCGTCCATAAAAAGTCTGTGATGTTGTTTGGGAAAGAATGGTAAACTGACTTTACAGGACGTTGACTCGGGATCAAGACAGGACAGCCTCCCGCCGAACTCTTTACAGTGCTGGCAGCAGTTGCAGCTGATGGGCCTGACATGGAGAAAGAACCATGGGGCATCTTTGTAATTTGCTTCAAAAAACCTTAAAATGGCTCCACTAGACAGTCCATATCCAATAAAAAGAAACTCTTTCAAGCTACCTGATCCACATATTTACAGTATTTTTCCTTCTATCGGGCCATACCCAAATGTTTGGACTTTTTTTCACCCTTATTTCTTCTAAATGACCAGCAGGGAATTTTTATCAAAAACTGCCTAATATTTCTATGTCAATACTGTCCCAGCCTGCGTATCTGTTTGATAAGAAAAGGGATTAAATGCATGGGTAGATCAAAGAGGAAACAGCCACAGGAACATTCCCCACATTTAGAAATGCTAAATCTCATTCTGATGACCACGTTTCTGATCAACCTTTCGTAGCCACCCTGGCTGTGGTTTTGCACTATTGCCCACAAATAAGTCTTCTCTAATGAAGCAATATTCTGGAAAACATCAGATCTGGAAATAGACGTCTGAGACCAACTGCAATTCTCAGCAGTCGACAACCCATCCTCACAGACTGCCTTCGCAATGCAACGCACTCCTTTCTGCAGCCATGCGTATTTCCTCAGGTCAGCCTGGTTTGAGACTTCAATTTATCAGTTTTTGTAAGAAATTCTTCTTTTTTGTGGCATAACCCCCATACAAAGCTTGGCAGAGAGAGACAATCCTTACTCAAGCATCTCAAATATGTCAGTTGTATGATACCAAAAAAACATAAAAATGAAGAAGAAGAAGAAGAATTCCCATCTGTTCTACCACTTTCTGGAAGATTTTCTTTGATTCCCTAGGTCCAGATATACTTACCAATATTTACTACTACTAAGGGCCAGTGTGAAAAATCTCACAGAAACTGGTATAAAGGGAGATGTGGGTGTTTTATCTGGCTTCTACATTTAAATGTTTTAGTCTGTGTGGAAGGGCCTTCTCATGCTGGGACCCCCAGAGCTGGACACGGTGCTCCAGGTCTCACGAGAGCAGAGCAGAGGGGCAGAGCCACCTCCCTGTGCCCGCTGACCGAGCTGCTTGCGATGCAGCCCAGGACGTGCTCACCTTTACTGCTGACCTGCAGGTCTGACTTCTCCTTTACACCAGCCTTTTTTTCTGCCTATACAAAATCATTGTGTGTTCAGTGCTTTCTATTGTTTCCTGGATGGAGACAGGGGTTTTCTTAGGCAATTTTATGGCTCTGCTTTATCTTTAGGAGCCTTTTTACTACTTAAGTTGTTTTCAATTACTTCTTGCAAAGCACTACAGTTAGGCCAATCTTGCCTAAGTCTTCACAGCTTTCAACGTCTGCAGAAATTACATCACATTTTCAAGACTTTCAGTGACAGTGAAATTACCTCCCCTCTGTTAGCATTAGGATAAAAAGCTAGTGGTAGCGGGCTTGTAGTAATGAGCTTACAACTACTTTACTAGCAACTATCTGCTTTCCCCTACCAGAAAAGACAATGTCCATGCACAGTCTTGAGCACCTGCAGAGTCTGTTTTCATTTATTTTGAGCTGCAATCCAGCTTAATACTTATGCATTGAAACATAACTTACCCTGTTGGCCTCTGTTGTTTTATTCAGTGGTGGAGACTTAGTCAAAATACGTGTGAACATACTCCTAGAACATAGCTTTTGTATGTAACAGAGACAAGGCTCCAAGGAGAGAAGTGAGCAGCACGTTTTAACAGCACTGCCTGAAGAGGAGCGTGCGAGTTAAAGGCAGGAGCTGACTGACACTTGCGGATGAATGCTTCTCCAATTCATATTGCATGATCCACAAACAAATGAAAGAAAACATAGGAGATGTTGTGAGAGGGTACACTCGGACTAAATTCTTTATTGATATTTGTGATAAGAGAGAAAATCTCCTAAATTAGACCAAAGCTTTGTTCCATGAATTGGAACTGGCAGCAGTCCTAGTACAAACGTCAAAGGATTGCTACAGATTAATTAGCAGGTACTATTATTACCCATAACAATTTTTGTCTCAAAAGCATAAGATGCAAAAGAATCACTTCATGCAGCCTAAATGCTTCATCCAACTATTGCAGTAAGGAGGCGTTTGGACCAAAGTAAGAGGAGCTGGTGCAGACCGTGTCCTGCACTGTTAAGTGACAGAAACAGTAACGTTTTTGGTCCAAAGCACGTTCTTGCCTCATCTTGTTTTTACGACGACTCGTTTTGGCTTATTCATCTGCAGCCTGGCAGAAGGGAATGTCAAGGGGAATTTTCTGTGACTTTCCAACAGTCCATAAGGCTAAAGCAGCTCAAGATAGCGCTGTGGGCAGCACAAGCTGAGAACCACTGCTATTTCCTTCTCTCTTCACAGGTACCAGCTTCTAAGAATTAATTAAACGTGAGAGTTCTCTGAAAGAACACATTGTTCATCTTCCCGGTAGGGCTTTGGGGATCAGTATTTCCTGTATTTCCATGAAGTGTCAAAACTGCATCTCTCATCCTGATTTCCTCCCATGTTTTTGCTTTTGAAATCCCATTTCTTTTCAGTGGAAGAGCAAATCTGCATCTATGAGAGAGATACGCCTGGCATCCTGAAATGAAACCTCAGAGATAAATCCTCACAGTTAACAATGTCTTGATTTGGTAAAATGACTGTGTCAGGAAAGATGACTTCTCGAGTACATAATGATACACCCACAGCTGCTGCCCACACAATGTTTGATAGCTCTGGAGAAGGAACTAAGAAACGATGGCTGATGCATGCTTTTGGTAGGTTTTCGTAACAAGTTCCTCATCTCAGATCAGTTCCTACGCAGATAGATGATCATTTTGCAACAAGACACACCACCCCACCTCTGCTTAATGAGCAGAAGTGAAGGCACCGTGGAGAACGACCCATCATTTCCAAAGGAGAGGCAATTCCGGGTCAGTGTTGATGCGCTGTATAAACTAATGATCAGCAATCCATCAGCTCATTTTAAAACAGACTGTAGGTTTTAATATTGATAAAGCTGAAAATGAGAAAAAGGGAATGTAGTTCTTCAGCACAGAGGACAGCAGTATGACTTTTAATGTTTACTCTTCCAAAAGAGCAATGAAAGGGGGACTACAACACAATAAAGGCAGCCGGTTACAGGTTCAGGATGGTACCCAATAAGTTCCTTTCAAAGTGTCTTTGTTAGATGGAAGAGTTTACGGTTCTGTTCCTCTCTCGATCAGACACGGATTTCATTCAAGTTATTTCTTAGGCTAAATACCACTTATATCGCATACATTCTTCGTATTTTTAAACTCTGCTCCTGAAATAACTGTAAAATTATCAGCTAATAGGGGAATAATCATTTCACTGCTGCTTGCCAACAGAGCCCCGACCAGCCAGAGGTGCTCAGTGCGCTGAAATCAGGCCAAAGGAGGATGGTGAACACAACAGAGTGGGAGCGAATGAGTGTGTGAGATAATCAGGTAAGTTAACAGCTCTCATTGGTTCTTAAAAAACCCCAACCAGTCTTGAGAGCCACTGTAAGCTGCTTACTCTTGTCTTGCCCGTGACAACCCAATCGTGAACTGCAGTTTCAAGCACACATCACTACATCAATTCTGAACCAGAGACCCTTCCATGCAATCCAAATGGACAAGACAGAACACGAAATAGCACTCCAGAGAAGTGATCTTATTCTCCTGAGGTTATACAGCAACAGAGTGAAATACAGAAGACTATCACCAACTATAAATTTTTAAGGTCTCCAAGTTAAGGACCTAAAGAGCAATCTGAGAATTGCTTTTGAAAATCTTGGCCATTGTGGCAGATGCACCCACCCTACTAAAGACCTGAGAAAGACCCAACAAAGACAGTGCTAAAGTTTCTGGCCCTGTTGGCGCCAGGACTGCCTGCCCCCTCACAGCTCCTGTCTGGTCCACACAGTGGGGGTCAAAGGCAGGAAAGTTGGGGTCCTCAGCCAGTAGGGGCTGACATGACCATGGATTGACCACAGAGCAGATTCGACCAGGGTACAAATGGGGCCCCGCCGGAGGACTCATTTGAGTCGGTCCTCCTCGGAGCAGCGGGTCTGCAGTCGGGGACTCTCCCCTTGAGTTGGGACGCCACTTAAGGTAACTTCTTGAGACTGAGAGCCCTCCCTTTTTGGTGAGTGAGTGAGTGCACATTTTGGATCGTTTGGCCTAAAACTTAAGAATTCTTAGCCGTGTCTGGTAATATTCCCAACCAGCATATCGAACCTGTATTTGTTAAATGTCAGTGGGATGTTGTTTTGGTGAATGAAGTTTTGTCTGCTTCATTTCAATTGCAGATTAAAGCTTGTTTGAGTTCATTATCTGTGTGCGTGTAGCCATTTTGGTGCAATTCCGTGACAGCTATAAAGCTGCACTGTACTCAGCGAGATACCTGCAGCTATGAGAGGCCAAGCTCCACGGAGCTCTGTGGGGAGAGCTCAGCAAGTGGCTGCATTCCATAGGTAAACCACAGTCAGACACACCATACTGTGACCTCCATAAAGAGGAGGAAAAATCAGAAAATAAAAGAGAAAGCAACCCTTGCAGTTGCACAATTCTGGAAATAAAAATACTCTATTTTTAGGCACGAAAAATCAGTCTTCACATTGGTGAGTATCAGGGAGGTGTCTCCAGCAAATACAGACTTTGCCTGTTTCTCCCTCCATGATATAATATTTTCCAGACTAGTAACTTCTGTTTGACGTTTGTTTTGAAACAGACTGTTTTCCTTGTTCCTTGTTTCATACCATCTGAGATCCTGCTGACTTTGTGGATGAAATACCTACTAAGAAAATGAAAGTAAGACTGAGAAAATCCCAGATCCTCGGTGATGTTACCCAGCACAGAACATGAGTCAACCTAATCAAGTTGCAAGAGTTTATTGTCAATTCTCCATCTCATAAAAACCATTCTGTAGAATGGCAGGAAATATTAATCAAAACACCACTGTTTTTAAACTCCTTGCAAGAAGGATACCAAAGACTGCACAGAAAGTGAGCTGTAATAGCAGAAGGACATTAAGTGCAGTAGTTTTTAACCAGATGAAGGTGAAGCCCAGCAGAAGGAAGCACACAGGTGATGCAGCAGAGCAATGGAAAGCTGTGGGGCAGCAGCTGAAAGAGAACATTTTATATGGGGTAGCGAAGCACCCAAACAAAGCTGTCTCAGAAGTTACTGATTTAAAAAAATCAAGTTAATCCTTTTCAAAATGGATTGATGCAGAATATGGAGGAGGATTCTTCTGGGGAAAGAGGCACCCAGGTTGACAGTTACAGCATAGGGAAGTTAACTTCTTGGGCCTCTCAGTTCATAGGTGAGGACAACAAGCCACAGCTCCAGAACTGTCCTCTTCATAACCTGTGAGCTTACTCAGGTGTGCAGGATGACTCCTCCAGCCTGCAATGTCAGCGACCTCTGTGACCAATGATAAATAAAACACTGTTATACTCTTAGCTGCGAGTGACAGATGCCTCTGCCTGCTTCTAAACTTTTAAAAACTGTTTTAAATATCAAACACAATTATGAGGAAAACAGAAAATATTCTTCAAAGAACAAGGTTTTTTCTAGAAGTTAATGTGTCTGCCCTGATTAATCACAAGCTGAAAGGAGTATTTGATGACTGGGGTATACTTCAGTTAACACTATTTCATAAAACCTGGCTTGACAGAAGTCTAAGATAAATTAATCAAATAATACCCAAGTTGAAAGATGCGCCAGCTGGCTCACACTGAGGAAGAACTGCCCTGCCTCTGAACAGCAGGGACGCCAGAGTGAAGCAACTGAGCATCAGCAACGCAGCACCAAGCCATTCTTGTGTGTTGCCGTCTTGCTCCAGCACACAGCTCTTGACAGAGCTACTCACACGATTCTTACACACATAGGCTGTTTTGGGCGACACTGAGGGACACCACACTGTGGAGCATAATGCTCTAAAGACTTCTTATGGTTTAAGGTCAAGGACTCTCATAGTGAATATTGTAAATTTGAACATCTAGGACTCATAGCCGCTGTGCTGCCTGTTCGGTTTGCACTTATCAGAGCTTTATATGAAGGCATAGTCTGTAATGCCAAGTTAAAAGCTATTCTCAAATAAGAAACTGTTTCCCTTAAGAAAAGATCACAGTGATTTTGTTTGTCTTAGAAATAGCGTGAATGCTTATTCTTTACAGTATCACAGTAAATACCACTTCCTTATAACATTTGAAAATGAGCCAAACACCATAGAAGTTTTTGTCTAGCATCAAATTCTTAAGCTCACGTGTCTCTGGACAAAAAGCAATGCCTGTGACATAACGAAAAAGTGAAAAAGAGTTTACAAAGTGCTAAAGCTAAAGAATTATTTGAAGAATATTCAATTACTGACAAATGGTGCTAAGCAAAGCCTGGCTTGGGATGGAAGTATTCTATTCAGTACCCACAGGGCTCAAATGACTCTCAATGGTAGGACTGAACTGATGTCAGAGGTGCTACTGACATAAGAATGTGATCAGAAATACAGACATCTCTTTAACCATGTGGAGTGCAGACTACTAGCCTGTATTTTAGATAAAACACAAACTTACAATCTTTTCCACTAGGAATAACAAAAGCGGACCCTTTAGCATTGGTCTGTGGGCTTAAGAGCAAGAACCTGTACACTAAACAGCGCAGCAACTAACCCACCAGTAAACGGCTCTTGTTCCAGTCTTTCTAGGCGTGCCACTTCTGTGTTTGTAATGTACAGATGATTTCACATGATTTCAGCTTTAAGTTCCTAATATTATATATACAGAAAAGGAAGTTGATCAGTCTACAACCTGGAGCTACTGACTAAGCACTTTTTTCTCATTTTCCTCAGCTAAAATGTGATCCAAATAATGTCTCTCCATACCTCAAGAATTAAAAGCATGCTCCCAACCTATTAATCATAAGTCTCACAACTGTCTTTTCCTTGTTCTATTGTTTGCCTTGCATAACAAGCCTCCTGTGAAAACCTCTCTCTGGCTTAACTGACAGAGTAGTCTGTACACAACCTTTGAACGGTTAACTCGGCTCAACTGCCCTAATTGTAGAGGAGTACTTAGAAGTTATTGACCCAAGGTCTTACAGTAACCAGCTGCAAAACTGTTGTTCCAGAATGTAATTATTACACTTGTGCAAACACCATGAAAACCCTCAGGCTAATGAATGGCCAGGTGATACTGTTGCACACTGAAAGTGATGCTGGTAACTAAATGCCTACAAGAAGAGCACTTATCAGTGGGCACAGCAAAAAGTGGGGCTCTGACGTGACCTGATGGGCCCTTACTCATTCAGTTACTGCAAACACCTACCAACAGTCCACTACTTACCAGAACTTGCATGACATCCAAGCACAGAAGTGCGTTCCTCATTTCAGTAAAAAGAAACTAAAACCTATGAATGGAATAGGCTTGTCCTTCTTTGCTAAAATTAACCTTGATTGCATCAACAGTTTAATGAGCACTGCCAGCTTTTTTCTTTTAAAATTTGCAATAGTACCTACAGTACACAACAGTCGCTAATTCCCTGTCAATTTGCACCCAGCATCTTTATTTTCAGAGATTCTGGACGACTGAATATGGAAACACAGATGCACCAATCTATTTGGTGTTGATATTTTCTTTGCAGCTGTCACCAGAGACCCGAGGAGGAGCTTGACCCATGAAGAGTTCCCCTGTGAACAGCAGGACAAAAGTCATGCCTGTGGCTGCGTACGCCTCTCCCGCAGTGGGCCCTGTTAGCGCCCCTGGCAGCGAACCGTTAGCGCAGGGGCATGAACACCAAATGAAGCTGCTGGTGGAACAGAGCAGTTCTCAGTCTCTGCAAGGCTGGGTGTCAGAGTTGCTCAAAGGTGACCCTAATTAGGATACTAATGGAGAGAACTCAATTTACCATATAAACCCTCAGGTCAGACAGGTTAGCGAGTGGTAAATTAAGGCAACTCCAGGATTAAATTACTTCCAAGTAGAAGTTTTCTGGATAACAATTTTGGTCAAAAGTATTGAAGCTCTGTCTAAATCTGTTTTCAGAGTTCAGGTTCTCATCTACAACCAGGCTAACACAATATCTTTGGTCTCAAATTATGCTGCTGAAGAACAGACTTTGTATAATGTCCAGAAAATGTGAAAGCCTCAGCTCTGCAGCTGAACGACTCTTCAGCCCAGTCATCAGTGAAGCATCTCTGTCCGAGACACTGGGGTTACTTTCACTACTACAAGGAAGTATACAGTTGTTTGCACCGTGTCTCCCCACCACCGAGAAAATGACTTGTTCCATAACAGAGTAACTACAGTTATCTCCATATTATATTTCCATTCTACTAAAAGGTTTGTTATTTTGAAAACCAGATTATGTTTGTATGAAAAAAAGTATTTACTCTGACATCTCCTCATGCCCTACAACTGAATCACTACTGCCAAAATATTTAGTCATGGTGTCTCATGCCTCAGCAGCCATGTTCCCCTTCTGCACCCTACTAAGAACTACATGCCCTACCAGTTTTCCAAGACTAAAATTCACAGATCCTGGGTCCTACCACATCAGCTACATCGATCATACCTCGGGTCTGATGTTCCCAGATCTCAGCTGGCACCTCAGGCATTTGGAGCTGCAGACATGCCACAGTTGCACCTTCCACCTCCCTTGTGCTTTCTCTCTTGAACTATCCATAAATTAAACAACAAGCAAATAAGAACGATTTAGACACGTGCACTTACCCTATTTATTCATTGAACACAATATTATGTCTCACACTACATCAAGCAAGACAATTAAAGCAATGGAGGGTTGTTCAGCCCCACTACACATAGTTGAGGAAATGAGTAAGTTTCCATGTGCTGTTAATCCCACTGAGTCTTACTGTTTCCACTGCTGCACTGACACAAAGCATCTCCATACAGCAGACCCAGTACATACAACAGAACTGGAGTATCGCATGGGGCATGTTTGCTCTTCTTGATTAAAAGCAGCTCATTCGGATATCTTCTGTCAAACCTACTTGAGCTTTCTTATTACAGTGCTCAGTTTCATGCTGGATATTTCTTGTCAGCTGCCAAGGTTGAAGTTTTCTACGCTCTACCTTGCACTGAAATATTTTGAAAATTTAAACCACAATTGTTACACTTCCAAAAAAATGTATTTAAGTAGAAAGACAAGTGGTTTCCCTCACATGAAGAAACACACCTACTTTGTTGAGAAACTCCATTACCTTCAAGTGTTGTTATCTGAAATTAAGCAGAAGAATGGCCCCAGCATAATATCTGAGTAACTTCTGATGCACTTGTCAGAAAAAGCTTTGAGGAGGAGAAAGAAGTGGGGTAGAGGGATGAGAAAGAACAGAATTAAGGAATATGCAGAACAACAGTTGAGGGTGCATAAGGTGATGCGAAAGATGTAGGACTAGACAGAGAACGGTAGTGGCGATGGCAAAGAATAACAGAGGGCAGGGATTCTTGAAGAGGAGGGTGTAGGATTATAGCAAAGACAAAGGGCAGGTTTTGATACAATAATTTACAGGATAGACGTTCACTTACAGCCCTCATTTCTGTTACAGCACTTGTCAAATTCTTCTCGACTACTTTAGGCTAGGATTTTCTTTTTGTTTCTTTCATGGATGAATGAAAAAAAAGAAAACGTGGAGCCTAAAAGAGATCTGCCTTAGCCACTGAGTTCTATTTTGGCAGGTGAGGAAGCTCAACAATTGAGAAACGGTAAAAACAAAGCCAGTCCTCAACACTCGGGGCTTCGGATCCACATCGCAGCGTGCACTGCCACCTGGAGACAGAAAGTGCCAAGTACAGCCAAAAGCAAAAGTCGTGTTTCAAAAGGAACCTCTTTTACCCCTAAATTTAGTTTATTTAAGACAGCTAGCATTTCTATTGAGGTGATGAAAATCTATCAGGGCAGTGAAAAGACGGTCTTTTTAAAAAGGACGTGGATTCCCATTTTTAAAGGACATTTATTATGTGTTGCAAACTGTTGTGAAGGCCTTTATATCTGTACAACATTGCACATTTCAGTAATTATCCCGTTCAGTGCACAAAACCCACCTGAACAGTGTCTGTTTTCATGAGAGTTTAGAGATGAGGGTGACAGGCACCTATCTTTGACTGAGAAACAAGGTCAAGTGCAAAGCTCATTCTTTGAACCTAGACTGTGCCTTTTAATCTACAGACTCAAACAGCTTCAGAAATAATAATTTAGCTTCACGACATCCCAATAAGTAGAAATTATTGTATTTGTACTATCTAAGAGCAAACTACAGGCAACAACTATAATATAGCACTGGGTTTGACTGCAAGTCCTCCAAGGATGTTTACCAATGACATTCTTGTCTTCATCATTCCTCTTCTACTTCTGTTTTCTATACTAAAAAAAAAAAAGACAGAAAGAAACAATTATTTCCATGAAAGAGCACATAACTACGAGGAACTGTTCACACTGACAAGGATTTACAACCCTCTTCATGATTTACATAAAATGATCTCTGTTTCCTTTAAGGTAGATTAAAATTGGACAGGCTTTCCCTCCACAGTATAAAATAATGCTTCTTGGCAGGCACTGTGCATCCAATCCTCCTCTCACACAGTTCAATTACCAGTTTTCCAATGAAGCAGCCACAATCTCTGTAGCAGAATCAGAATAACGCTTTTCATAATTGTAGGGAGAATAAAATCAGATTCAGACACAGACAGTTATTTACTGGGCTGCAACTGCTGGGATTTGGCTACTGCTATAATTTTATAATCTAGGACTAATCTGTGCTTGCTGCTGAGGCAATTCTCATTTGGACCTCATGGGCCAGTGGAGAGAAGGACTTAACAGTCACTTAGTAAATTAAATCACAGATATCTAGAGCAAGCTGAACTTTTGGCTTGTTTCGTTATACTCTGAGAAATCCATGTTAACCTTTCATGCTCTCCAGCCAGATTTAAATCCAAGCAAGCCCAGGTGACTCCCGGCTGTGTAACTGTGCACAACCTTCATTCTTTCATTTCAGAAACCAGTCTGAGTGGTATCAAACACGTAAACCAGTTACCACAGTTTTGCCACGATGTTGGCTAACGCTGCTCTGCACGGCCACAGGCAAGACCAGAGGAAAAAAATAAATTGTTGTGGGAGTTCAGGTGAACTAAGAGACGATAGGAAAGCAGCTGATGCATACCAACAAACCGTGGCTTGAAAAATACTTTTTTTTCCTCTATAATATAGTTTTTGGGAAGTTTTTTGTGCGTTTTTTTGGAGGGTTTTTTTTGTTGTTTGGTTGATTCGGTTTGGTTTTTGTATCTGAACTGAGAGCAAAACTTAGACAATCTGATGCACTTACTTTATTCATGACCCAGTCAGCATCTTCAATGGCTCTCTTGATAATCTGCTGGATTCGCTCAGGGTCGTCTTCATCTGCATGAACTTTGAAGCTCTGCAACATTCAATTGGAGAGTTACACCGACCAGCCAACTTAATACAACCGCTGTCAAAATAAGGACCACTTCTAAATCTCAAAGAAAATATTGGATGCAAACAAACTGTTGATCTGGAAAGGTAAAATACACATTGTACCACCTGGCCGTGCCATTTCCATAACAAGTCCTGTCAAATGTAATTTCATATTAAGCATTTTACTCTTTTCATGCATCATCAGCAACAACCACCAGAGAACTTCAGTTCAGGACAACAGTAGAAATTGTCTGGTACGTTAAATACAGAAAGACCCAGGACAGCAGGTATGACGAAAGGCATGAAATTACTTTCATATGAACAATTAGATGAGATTTAGCCAGCTGGGGTGGGATATATATATATTAAAAAATGACCAACAAGGAACCAGTAAGTCACCGTGAAAGATGTGTTTATTTGAGTAAGGAACGATAGTTCGCTCTCTTGACTAACACAAGAATTAGAGATGAAAGGACAACAGAAGGTTTCAGATTCAAAGCAAAGAAGAAGAAATGCTCCTTCACATGCTCCCAGCATAATCCTGCAAATGCACGACTGCTTCAAGTTTGCAGTAGAACAATTTTCTAAGTGCCAGGAGTTATAAAAAGCTGATCCAACACGTAGGAGGAGAAAACCAAAAAACCCCAACACTGAATTCCACCAAGAGAAAAGCAAAGCGTTCCTCACCTGCCTGACTGCGTGTCTGTAATGCTGGCGAATACTCTCCTCGGGAAGCTGCTTACAGCATCGAAGCAGGTAACGATACAACTGCACCGAGCTCTGAACTAACTCAGCGTTCGGTAGTGGGGCCATTGTCAAGCTTTGTAGCTGGTGAAAATAAAAACCACACAAATTAAGATACCTAACTAATTTTATCAAAAACACAGAAATAAAAGTGTAAAGTAATTTTATAACAATAAAAACAGAGCCAGCAAATTAAAGTTTAGCAGAGTCACTCGAAGAAACTTTAGAAGAAAACACAATGTGAAACGAATCACAAGTTGCTTAGACTATGGACACATGGGGGTGGTTATTGACCAAGGTATTAAAGTACAAAAGCATGCAGTTAGTGCAAGAAGATCACTTTATGATGGCAATATTAAGGTGTATTGCAATCATAATTTTTTCTAGTCTACAAAGAGACCCCCAGTGTCAGCTGCTATCAGAGCACAAAGCAGCACCGCAGCCCAAGGAGGTTTTCTACTCGCTGAGCCATGATTCGTGCATTCACTCAAGTGTCCAGTGCTTCCCGTGCGCACCCGCACAGAGTCCATCCACACAGTGACACCGTGGGATGAGGGCGCTCATCACTGCTACAAGCGCTGCCAGAATTTAACAATATTCCCGAGCCTGGGCACTCTCTCAGGAGTATCTTGTGAACTGGCCTATTAATGTCAGGCTTTAACTTGAAATAACATGTGGTAAACACAGAACAGGATAGGCAAAAATATTGGTAGCTTCAAAATTTTCCTTTTTCTTTTTTTTTTGGTAAGAGCAACAGGAAAAAAACCAAGTTTCACCTCCAGAGCTATACTTACATATTGTAACAATAAGTCCATCCCAACTATATAAAGTGCTAATCAAACACTGTAAACGACTTGTCACCTAACAGATGGTTACCATCTGCAGAGAACTACATTAACATTTGGAAATAAGCACTTTTACATCATTAGTCTTAAGAATAAAGATAATAAATAAGTAACTGAATAATGAAGTAGGTGTATGGCATTATTTTAGCATCCGTTATAATACTTACTCATCATTTGGACTATTTTTTTCCTTTTTCTCAAGTAATTTAAGTCCTTCGGTCAATTTTATTTCAGAATAGCACACCACAACTACTGCATGCCTGGGCTGTATATTTGCCTAGATCAGCTCCTGCAGTGGGGAGAAATGCCCTCCCTATATACCTATAAAATGCCCATTGTAATGGGATATGTACTATTGTAATCTGTGTTTCCAGTAACAGATACAATTTTTCAGACACAAATTTGCATACCTCTACAGCAGTAACAAGAGCTATGCTCATTTACAGTAGCACAGGAGGTAACTGAAAATCTTTACTATTTTAGGCACAAAAAGTATGATCTTCAATGTGATGAAAACTAAAGAATCCTACACCAAAACCACAGAATTTACTCTTGAGGGATAGGCCTCTACAACAGGGCTTTACTCATGGCACAAACCCACAGGACAAAGTCCTATCTGGACACCTCATGATACTGGGTTTTTCCGTTCATTACCGAAAGAGCGGGTGAAATCTATGCTATATTGACTCCTTGAATCTATCTTTTGTCAGAAGTAACATCTTGTAAAACGAGAGGGAGCTGTTCTGTGGCAGAGCTGTTTGTCTACAGGAAAGGCGTGAGCGAGAGCCTTGCCCTATTCGCGTTATTACTGGTCCTGGAGCTGTGCCCACACTCTTCAGTCAAGGATCAGGCTCTCGTGGTAGGTACTCTCTATCTACATATATGTCTATGTACACACGTAAGGACATACACAGCTAATGAAAACATTTCTGCCGCGGAGAATGCACAAGGCAGAGCACTGAGGAGTCATCAGATGAGGCAGATGAGCCAAACAGGTGGGCTGGGAGCGGGGAGGAGGTGGCAGCGATGGGAGCCTGTTTCTGTGCAGCCCGACAGAGCACACACGAGAGCTCACCACCTGCTCTGCCGAGAGCAACAGCCCAGGTTTATAACACTGCTGTTTTAGGGACCTGTGGAAACAGCGAGTCACGGCTGATGATGGGTGCTATGGAAGCCCCTAAGAAAGGCTCTGGTGGCACTTCTGAAGAAAACGCTTTTCTAGCCTCCAAGGGAAAAAGACGACAATCTCAAGTACTGAACAGGGTTACAAGCTCATAAGATGGCGATGTAAATTATTAAAACTAATTCTAAGGTATACAATAGGCTTAATAGGCACAAACCTTTGAAGGACATACGTCATGTTTCCTGCTTGTTTATACTGACACCATTCCTTACATCTGAAATAGTTTGTGTAGTTTAGTTGTGACTTTACTCAAAAATCACTTTAGCCACACTTTCAACAAGAAAAGCCCTTTCCCCAGAGTATTAGAGAATACAGGTTTATGACAAACAGTACTCCAGAACTAACCCTGGTCACGGTGACTAACTCCCTAGTGAAAAACAGCCATAAAAGTTACAAAAATCCCAACCTGGCCAACGTGCCCCATCTTTTGTGATTGCAATGAGCTGAAGGATCAGTGTCTGGTGTTGATGTCTCATGGGCAAGAAAATCCGAATTAGCTGGCTCCTGGATTCTGCCATTGTCAACTTTACCCCCTGCCAGTCACCCACTCCTCCCATACCGACGTGCTGTAATGAAGGGGAATCTGCACCGGCCCCTGACAGCCCAGGGATGTGCCAAAAACGCGCCCTCACCCCTGAGGAGCCCCATCCTTCTCTGGCACCTTTAACCGACCGTGGGTTTTCACACTCTGAGCTTCATGGGGTGTGCCTGCTTTTGAACTCTTGATGTGTTCTGTCAGTAACGGCCGGGAGAGGAGGTAAGACTCCACTATGGTCCCCTCCTGAGAAACATTCACAGCCAAAATAGGTTTCCATAGCTTTCCCAAACGATTAGAAAACCATTCTTCCATCGCGAGGGCAATCGGTTGGCTCTATCCTGCTGCTGCAATCCTTTCACTCTGCTTGTTTGATTCAAGTTCTGGTTTTTTATATTTGTTTAATAAAAGCAATTTGGCTCACGTACTACAGGAACTGGATACTGTCCAAACAAGACATATGTAGGGCAGAAAGATGTTATAAAACTTCAGAAATATAGACTAAGAGCTAACTTTCCAAAATGGCTTCAGTCTGACTGGTCTGTTTGCTAGCTCACTTTCCAAGCACACAAGATGTGCTAATTATGGCTTCACCTAAAACGTTTACCTTAAAATACAGATCAGAAGATCCCCAGGCTTCAAGATGTTCATCTCTTGCTTTCTTTCAGTCTTTTTTCTAAAACTTCATTTTCTCTTTGCAATGAAACCTATGCTGGACATCAGCTCCATGCATTCTTTGGCTTGGATTCACTTCACCTTGGCATTTGAGAAGGTGATTATACTCGCAATGGTCTGTAAACCCCTGCATTCTGCCTCCAACCAGCAGAACGATAAGCAACTCCAAAATGCGACTCAAATAATACTTAGACTGAATTCTCCCTGCCCTTCTCTCCATTGAACAGAGAAGCAGCAGCAAAGCAAGAGTTCTAACATAGATCCTGCAGTTACAACCTAAATTAGGCAGCACGACTCCAAGTCTGTGCCCTATTTTGAAAACAGAAATACAATCACAGAATGGTTTGGGTTGGAAGAGACCTTTAAAGATCGTCTGGTCCAAGCCCTGGCCATGGGCAGGGACATCTCTCAATAGATCAGGTCGCTCAAAGCCCCACCTGACCTGACCTTGAACATTTCCAATGATGGGGCAATAGTATATAATACAATATCAAATATAATAAAAGTTTGTTTCAGGGTGGCTCTCAGTTGATCTGGCATGCTGGACTCCTCCTGCTATAGCACCCCACCTGAGTGACTTGCCCACAGCCAGAGGCATTCGGCACATCCCTCAAGCAGGTCTCTGTACACCACGTTATTTTTCCAAGAGACATCCCAGGGCTTCTCTTCCAGCAGAGAGCCAAGGCCATGTTTCCAGCAGCACCTTTCACATCACTCAGCACCAACTTCCTTCCTTGACCTCTTTTCTAAAGTTGTTTTCTTAGGAACCCTTCCAATACAAATGGGCTTCCAAGGAAGATTCTGGTACCCTCCCTCAGTTTCCCCCAGCACTCAGCTCAGCGATACCTCTCCATGCCCCTGATGCCTCTCTCCATGTCCCCGCTACATGTTCAGGGAGAACACAAACTTGGAAAATCATCATTTTACTATGCAAACACTTTTGCTTTCGTTTCCTGCTTAGGATATTCAGTTTCACCTGACATCAGGTTCTTCCTCCCCTACTATTTAAATTGAACTTTCAGCACTCAACTGGTATTACCTTTCTAATGAAAGTATTTTGGGGTTGCCAATGTACACCATATGTTGTAAGAAACATTTCTTATACAAGCATCATGCTAAATCCCCTCCTTCGGTTTTTTCCCTGGCATTTAGTACTGCAGGTGATAAAACTGAGAGCACTCTATGTAGACTGAGTAATATTCCTGACATACTGATAGTTCAAGGCCTTCTGTCACAACAATATTCAGTTTATAGATGGAGATGTCAACGTTTGTCTTTTGCAGAGGAACTGGGATGTAAAGCTGATTAAAATATGCCCTGGGTCTATACTCAACTCTGTGCAAATCAGAGCTGGGTATAGGATCCAACTTGTTACTTAAACAGAACCTATGGATTACGGTTTTTTATCACCCAGTACTCAAATCTCAAACGCACCACTGGATTCAAGTTCATCTGAACCTAAATCTGACTTTACACAGTTTTTTGGGGGTAGAACCTCAGCCAGCAAGAATTGGTGCAGTTCCACTGACCCCAAGAACCTGACCCTGCATTTCACATATTCCCACTAAACACAGTGAAACATCCCAATTCAATACACTTTGGGACTGGAGCCAATTTGCTGAGTTGTTTCTAGGCTTTGATGTGTAAACTCATCATATGTCATTGTGCTCTAATTAAACCTAAGTGGTGCAATAGATTTCCTGTCACAAAAGCAAAGATCCCTCATGTGTTGGGAATGTACAGGACAGCTTGCTTCAGCATAAAGAAACTCAGCTATGGGAGACAGCAAGAAGCCGGAGTCACGTAATCATGGAAGGATTAAACTGATCAATGGAACCGAAAATGTTGCTTCACTATAGATAATTAGGAATTTTCCACTGCAGTAATTTTTCATAGGAAGATGATGAGCTGTTGCATTCGTCACAAGATTTGGATTCATTTACATTGATGAATTTCAGAAAAAAAAAATCCTTTACCTTTCCACAAATACTGGACGTTCTAATGGATTTGAAGACGGGAGTTCTCACTGGGTCTAGTTATCAGACTGTACTGTATGAGGCTCCCATACTGAAAGAAAAAGAAATAAATCCTGAGTTCTACAAAAACACTACAAATTTGGTGACACAGGTAAGCTTCACAGGGCAGTTTATCACAAAAGATCTGTATTTTTCTGAGCATGTAACTTCACAGTGTTTGCACTATCATTTCCAGCGAACATCTCACTGCAAATCTACCATAGCATCTGGAAGGAAAAGTGGCTGTTTAATGAGAAATACTCCTACGACCCGAGCCACTGCTAAGTTCTAAGATACTGGGGCACTGTATGAGTAAAACTCAACAGTGAATAGATCCTGAGAACAGATAAGGCTGAACTCTGCACTTGTACACACCACAACACTGGAGAATTTGCACAGTTAATACTGAGCATTCGCCCCTTACGCTGCACAGAAAGGACAATGAAGCACAGTCAGAATCTGCACTATTGCCTTTTGTTCCAAAAGCATCCCCTCCTCGAGTCCCACAAATGTTACCATTTTTATCTGCCAAGAAAAAACTCTCGACCTCACAAAATCTGGCTATAATCCTGACTAATAATGTAAATCTCCTTCTGATAACTTAAATATCATGCATAGCACAACAAACAAACTCTCTAAAGCAGGAACTGTTGAGTCAGAAATAAAATAATCTGCTAATTGTGCTTTTCTGGAATAGATGACTGTATAATGTCCTAATCAGAAGGCTGAAATCACATTTGCATTTAGATAAAGCCCTGTTTAAAAAGAGACAAGTATAAAAGGAGACACTGAGACTATTGTGGCATTTCTCTGCATTGCATAATCATTTACATTCCTGATAATGATATTCAGACAGCAGAGCAGAGGCTGACCAAAGCCAATTAATCTTGCACTCTGCATTAGCAAGCCTGGCAACTGACCCAGCGTACAGCCGAATCCGGGAGGACACGGATACGACCCCATGCCAGTGCTCTCAGGTGGTTGGGGATTTCTGCTCCGTGACTGTAGTTCCAGCAAATCCCCGTGGTGCAACAGCGAGGCTCTCAGTCCCTCCAGACGAGTTAAACGGCTGCCACAGCCGTGCTTCAGAGACTGCACGTGCTCATTAAGGCGCTGCAAGAGTTACCTGGGCTGGTGCTGCTTCCAGGTTGTCCCTCCCTTCCCACCCAACATACGGGCTGCAGATGTGCTTTCTGATACCAGAGTTTGCAGCAGGCTCCAGGCTCCTGCTCCAGAGCGTCTGTTATGTGAGCTATTACTGAATATGCAGTGCAATCAAGTTCCTCAATTTAAAAACCCAAACAAACACCACCACAAAACCAGGTTTGTCTCCCTGTGTGTGGACTCAACCATAAAAATCATTGAGAAGCAGAGAGTGAATTTCCGAGTTAGGATTAGGTAAACAAACCCTGTAAAAAAAAAATCAAAGAAAAACAAGTGTGAAGCATCTATTGAGTAGAATTAGTTTAGTGTTAATTAGGAAGATGCCTCAGAGTATTTCCAGCAGCATAAGGACTCAAAATAGCAGAGAAATGGACTGGGTTTTTTCAAACATGTGCAATTTTAGGTATCTTGGGAATTCAGTGTTGAACTTGGAACATCTCATACAGTTATCCAAGGTGCCAAAATTATTTGTCCTCCTTGAAAATGCAAATCTACGTGTCCAATAACAGACTCTGCAAGAAAAAAAGAGATCACTACTGAAATTACTATTAAAAATTCATAGCCAAGTTCTGTAACCTAACTCCTCATGCCTTCACTGGACCTGCTTTTATTAGCATGAATACAGATTCCAAAAGCGGTATTGTGCAAAATGAGATGGTAAAGTTTTCTGTACAGGAAAGTAATAATCAAACTGCCAAAATAAGAATTAAATTGGAAGCCTCTTGAAACCTCTTTAACCACAAAACATCTTGGTTCATGTTTTGACATCAGTCCAG
The DNA here is from genome assembly GCF_000695765.1 of Mesitornis unicolor. Taxonomy (NCBI): domain Eukaryota; kingdom Metazoa; phylum Chordata; class Aves; order Mesitornithiformes; family Mesitornithidae; genus Mesitornis; species Mesitornis unicolor. The sequence continues at coordinate 52,602 of NW_010202528.1, forward strand.
GAAGACACCCACGTGGATTCTCAACTCTTTTGTCTTCATATCTGGCTGCATCAGTCCTCCGTCCCAGGCTCCACAGGTTCCCCGCTGGTAAATACAGGAAAGGTCCATGACTCTGGGCTCTGACTTTTTAAGTACACTTCCAGCGTACTGCAGCAGAGTGGCAGACCTTACTGCTTTTGGTGAACTAAATGCCTTCTCTGTTACTACACTGTAATACATTATCTTTATTCCCCAGCAGTCACAGGAGCGACTGCACCGTGTCCAGGGCAGCTCTGGGTTCTGCTGCCCCAGGCAAACCCACAAACGTTCGTCCCCACCGCGTCACGTTCACTCACAGAGCCACCGAATATCCTGCAGCCCTGGGCAGTGGCGTGCCCGCAGATGCAGCGCTCCTCGTGTGTGGGTGAGCACACACAATGCTGGAGCCACTTCCTAACAAACACAGCTCTCCAGCACGCGGGGCTTTTATTAACATCTGCTGGTTTGATGTGATCGCTTCTGACGAGCTGCGGCTTGTCATTGTTGTGGATTTTGTCCTTTCTAAATATGATCTGTAAAGTCCTATTGCAGGAGTGATGACAGCCAGTCCTGCTCTGTTCAATTCTATTTCTGTTCTTCCCTGCTCTATGCTGTGCTTGACATACAAGGCAGAGCAGCAGCATCAAACCACAGTGCAACAGCAGCACATTTTGGGGGCACAGTCCCGCAGTGTAGGTAGCTTTACACAGAGCATACGGGGGATTAAGAACTGGCTAAAGGACACAACTCAAAGACGCGTTTGTTGACAAGGAATCATCATTGGTGCAACATCCCTCATGCACTTTCACAGGAACTATCAGGCCTAATGCCCCTCAACACTACCGGCAGTTGCCTCCTGGACCTGCAAGGCACAGAGCTGCTACTCCAACACGAGTCGTCCGAGTTAATGCAGTGTTTCCTGGGGACATACAACGTGTTTCTGTTGGGGTCTGAATACAGGCTTAGAAGATACTGCATGGCACAGGAAAACTGAATATAGATGTAATCAACAGGACTACAAAAAGGCACGAAAGCTCTGGGTTTTGACCTTAAAAAGACAACAAAGTCATGTAATGATGAAGATCACTTACATAAATTAACCAAAGTGACAGGGCAAGTGTTTTATCTTACACTCTTGTTTGGTATCACAAAGGTTTGGCATCACAGAGTCATGTAATATTCAAACACAGCAGATAAAACATTGAGACTTTTGCAATCTAACACCAGTGACGAAACATGCTGCACACACTGAGGCCAGATTACCCTGTTCTGGATAATTAATAAGCAAGCTCAGACTCATTAGAGTAATATTCTTGGGAGCATGCTCACTAAATGTGAAGTTGAGGCAGCAGCAGGGGGACAGGAGTCTCCCTGGTTTAGGTGCAGTTCTAACTTCTCTACTTACTCTTTTCTCCTGATGGTGACTTCTCCACTGAAAGGCACAGCCTCACAAGAACTTTACCCTCCCAGCTCCAAACTGCCTGGTTCAACTGCTGTCAGCAGGAGTGTTGTTCTCAGTGGCCAAATCTGTAAGTATTTACCTTTGAGATCGCACTTGAATATGAGATGAGTTCTATCTTGGTGCCATCAGCTTTAAAACAAAACTGCCTGTTCATTCCTTCCTTTCTTGTATATATTGTATTTTGAAATGATCCAGTACTTAGTTCCAGTTTAGCAATCATGGCTTTCCCTA
>NW_010202528.1:54343-75371 GCF_000695765.1 Mesitornis unicolor
AACAACTTCATTTCTAGCTGGGCTTGTATCACCTTCTATGCTCTTTGAATCTTCACATTCTGAAAAACTTCCAATTGGGCACAATATGAGCTGCCACAAATGCTGTAAAGGATGGATACCCAGTTAGCAGCATGAGGTATGGAAGTGCTGTTGAAGGGTGCAAGCATGCTGGTTTTGATTAATAAAAACATTAATTCTATGAACTATGGGTCACGTAAGCATGGGAAGAAAGAGCTTAGGCCCTCAAGAATCAGTAAGTTGTACATAAGGTTTTGCCATGGCTCCTAACTCTGTGCAGGAAGGACTGAACTGGTTAAAATTTATTTTACCTTTATGCTTTAAGACAGACTCATTTTGCTCATGCAATCCAACTCTATCTTTTTTTCTTTTTTGAAGGCAGGAAGGTAAAACCCGTAATTCAAACAAGCAGCTATCTCTTAGTGCAGAAAGAGCTCTACTTGGGAAAGTAAAAGTACAAAAGTTCAACAGAAGGACAAAGACATGGGAAGGTAGAGAGTCAGAATTTTAAACCAGCAAATGTCACTGTGACCCCCACTATTGACTAAAGATTAACTTTGTTGTTGTTGTTGTGGTGGTTTTGTTTTAGTTTTTTAACCAAGAATGCCTAACCCACACCTCTTCGTCCTCCTTGAGTGCAAACATCACACCCAGCCTGCAAGGGCACAGAACCTGCAGCACAACAGGGCTTTTCTGCGTGACCTCTCATTTTCCTGCTCTACTGCAGCACAACATTTCCAGCCCCAGCTGCGCAGTCCCCAGAGCAGTGATGGTGGGACACATACAATGCCCTGGTATCCGCAGCTTGCCCTGTAATTGTCCTTCCCAATTTACATTATCCCTTAGAGCCGCATCAAGAACAACTCGCTGTCTCATTATTTCAAATCCACACCTACTGGAATTTAGCATCTTCCAATCCTCTGCCCTCAATCCAAGAAATACTCTGAGCCAAAACCTTCCCTGGCATCAACCCTGTCTGTGGTGGAAGCATACCATGGATGAATTTGGCCCACCACATCTTCAGCAACATACGTGCCTGTTGATGGGAGAAATGTTTCTAAGCAGCAGTATTACAGAACATTGAAGTCTGGGAGTCTTGAGCCTCTTAAGAGGGATTTTAACTTGTGCAGTTCACTAATCAGGGATTGTTCCCATACCAACAGCTAATCATGTGGGCAGATGCCCGCCATATCTTCGAACATTTCTGAGGTCTTAAAGCCATATCTCAAGTTTTCCCAGAAACTTCACTGTTTCTCCATGGCCTAGCCTAGCTCAAAGAGAATCTGCTCCATAAGAAAAGCAAAGGAAAACTCTGGCTGGCAACAAGCTTATTGCAAGAATTCCCAGTTCAGCAACTGGTCTTTGAGAACAGACCCTTATCCCTGAAAACCTCAGTTGGCTGCAGGGGGATGCCACAGGAGAGAGCTCCTCACAAAGCCAGCTGTGGTACGAGACCTGCACATTCTCCGTGCTTCAGAAGCCAAAGGAGCTGTATGCCCCCATTCCTTCCGTGACTGTTCTCCTCTACGTGTTGTAAGACACTGTTATTTTAGAAAGCTATCAAATATTCTTTTGAGATGAAAAGAAAAATGTTGAAGAAACTCCATCATCCAGGAAATCTGTACCTGGCTCCAGGAAGGACAACTTAACAACTGATTCCAATGCTTTGTGATCTGACCCAATTAAAAGAGGGAAGTAATTAAGACATAGGGATGGCAGATGTTCTCCAGTGTAATGTATTTAAATTGCAGGCCTACACATTGCTTGAGAGCAGGACTAAATGTGTTGTTGCCTACATTAGCTCAGTCCTTGTTGTTTCTCTCCTATTCTGATTTAATATTGGCTTCCAAAAGGAAAAGAGAAGCCGTGTGCTGGAAGAGGAGAGTTCTGTAAACTCTAAATATGCTTCGAAAGGCTACCAATAGTTCCAACTCTCAGCCACATCTGCAGGCAAGCACAGCACCACTGAATTAACAAACCCACAGCTGTTTCCAGCAGAGGAACCTGTCCTCCTTGGAGCACAATTCTCCCCGTGGTGCTAAAAGGGCCCCTGTGGCCCTAGCGCAGCCTGGGTGGGAGAAGGCTGTTTGTCGCCTATTGCCATGGCAGAGCCATGGAAACCGTCGAGATGAGAAGAGAAAGCATATGCTGAGAATTTCCATGTGAGTAATACGACTTCCCTTCTCCTCCCCATCACCACCTAGATTTCAACTAACATCAGTTAAAGTGGTAAGGCAAAAAACCAAGTATTTTCCAAAAAATCCTTACAGATTTGAGAACTGCGGAGGTTATCCACAACTTAAAGCCACTGCTGTCTGTCGCTCAGAACAGATGACCATCTCATGATTAGTAAGTAACGCTGTATTGCAGTGTTATACGTTATATTATTAGCAATACTGTATTGCACCTTTTCAAAACAAAAGGTAATCTTATCTCTTTCCCACCTGATGAGTCAGCACCAGACTCATTCTCACTGCCCCACAATCTTGCAAGCAGTTTTCAAGCAAGACGGAGTTTTATCTGTCTTCTACAGCCTGGCCCAGAAAATTCACCCATTGTTAAATAATCCTTACCATACACAGGACTCACAGAACTCAAATCAAGTGCAAATGCAACCCAAATATGTTCGGCTCTACTTTCCCTGAAGAGACACAAAGAAAGAAAGGAAACAATATTCCTGGTCTTCCAGATAATGCATCAATAGCAGAACCTGAAACAGATCCCGGATGTCTTGTTGGTCAGGTAAAATTCCTAGAACTGGAACATGATTTCTTCACATTTTCACTTCTCTAAAGTACGTGGCTGCTGATGCAGCCGGCCACTGAATTCTTTTCCCTCTGCAGCAGACAGCACTTTCACCAGCACCCATCGGGGTGACTGAATGCAGCAGGACAGCTCTTCTGACTGGCAAAAGCTCTTGATGGAAATGGAGCTGCCTTCGGTTTCATCCAGGATTCAGATTTGTTTACATTTTGTGAAACCTCAGGAAAGGGGGGATAAAAGCTTTTGTTCAGTTGAAGTCATGTTGTAAACCTTCAGTGCTAATAATTAACTCAATTATGCTGAATTAATTTGATGTAATTATTAGTGATGGCGCAAAGACAGGGGCCCAGAGAAAGTTTGAGAGACAGGAACAGAAGTCCTAACAATACAAAATACCACATAAATAGCATCTTTTTTTTTGCCAGAATGAGTCAAAGACACAAAATGAGTTCATTACAGTCATCTGGCTTCACTCAACCCTCCAAATTACCCCACTACCCACACAAATAGCTGTGAAATCCAGCAAGTGAACTAGAATTAAAACATGCCCTGACGAATTTGACACAGCGCTCGGCACAAGTGTCTTTCCCCGTCCTATTATCTAAACAATGCTGATTTAATAACATATTTGAGAGCCACAGTGCTTTCTTTAACTGAAGACATTAATTAAGAACATTTTCTTGTTGCAGTGTTGTCAGTTGGGAGGTTTTTTGATGAACAATCTGGAGAAAGCTTATGGAGTCTTTTCATTTGATCTGCAGTTTTTATCTAGTATTTTCAGACTTATTCAGTTCAAAACAAACAAGCCCCAACTATAATACAAACATCTCTCTTTCTCTTTCTCCATTTAATATTGCTGTGATTGGCTTCGAAAAAGTAAAACAGAAATGCATTCTTTGCTATGAAAATACACATATTTTGCTGAGGCACTTCTTTCATTTTCTCATGTACCAGAAAAAGTAACTGGAGGAAAAAAAATCAGATGTGATTGTCTTAAATCTTGGGAAGTGGATTAAATTGAAAATGAAAAGTAAGAAGTTCTATGCAAATGAATGCTTTAAGTATGCCCAGACTCCCTACAGGACTCTCTCACTTCCTCCAGGAAGAGCACCTGGACTGGTACACTTCCATTTACGGTCTGGGTAGATGCCACAAAGGGTTGCATTTACCACATGAAAATCAGACAGGACAGAATACCAAATATTGCAGCCAAGTCAGCAACGTGAGCCTCTTGCCACCCAGGCTGGAAGCTGTCAGTGATTCACCTCTTCTCCCTTTGCGGACCTGTGCACAGTGAGTGCTCAGCCTACCTCACACTGCAGCTCTGCACCTCAAGCCTGAGGGAAATCTTTCCTTGCCTTGCTTCCTTCAAGCTTCATTGTCTATACAGATTTAGCACCAGGGGTTGTTACCTTCCTGCTGTACAGCATCACTCTTTCTACTATTTTACAGTCCTGGAGGACCGACAATACCCAACCAGGAAGAGTTGGGTGCCTTTGCCTGCCCCGCTTCAGTCTGAAATGCTTCTTGATGTACATCTGTCACGATGCTGTAAATACACAAGCTGCTAAACTTCTCCTGCGTCTTTATTACCCTTGGTGACAAGAATAAAAATATTATCTCTAACATCACCAATTACTTCTGGGGAGAGAAACCAGCTCTCTTAGCTGTAAGAAGTGAATAGTATTTTCCTAATTTGCTAAGTAGGTGCTGCTAGCACGCCTACAGCTCACATCCGCATCAAGGACTCTGAGGATTCTCAAGCACAGCTGATCTTTCAGAATGCAGTTTAATTGCCATCAGGCTCTGATCAGACTCATCATTTCAAAGCAAGTTGTATTACATGTATAATTTATGCATTTGATTTTAATAGATCATTTTTCTGACCAGTTCTGAGAGGGCAAAAAGTGTTTTCCATGGGGAAGCTGCTATCATCTTCTGAAGAACCACATCAACTTTCCTCAAGAACAACTTTTAAAAAATATTATTGGAGGAGAGACATTACATTTTAAAGTAAATTATTAGTATAAATGATTGTTTGAAGTCTCCTACATTTATTTGGACAGCTACTGCAGATTTTCTCTGTGCCCGTTTACCGCAATCTAGTTAATTTGAGTTTAGTGAGCTGAGAGTTATTGCTGCAAGTAGTTAAAAGAAATAAACTGACATAGCACATGTTGCCCTAAAGGAATTTACATCCAACATAAAAATCTGGAATAGCAGTCACTGAAGTTTTGGGGTTTTCCCCCCTATCAAAAGTGAAGTTGGGAAGCAATCAACGAGTGCAGCTTTGAGACCCGAAGGGGAGATAACGGAACGGAAGGGCAGGGGGCACGGCCTGCAGTGAGCTGGGGGAGCAGGGCCAGCAGCCGCTTTGGACAGCCCAGAGGGATCAGAGGAGGTGTCTGTGGTCTAAAACCACCTCACACCGCCGATGGTGCAAGGGGTGTTTGCATCAGTGAGAAGTTCATCAGCTTTTCCCTGCCACAGCCCACGCCTCCCTCCAGAACTCCCTCTTCTCACACCCCCAGCCCTGCTCTTCATCTCTGTCGTCACAGACTTGATTTTCCCTTTCATGGATTTTTGCCTGAAAAAGCATCACTGCCTCGATTGTCTATTTTCAGCCTATATTTAAGAAAACCCTTCGGTTCCATTTGTAGCCACATCCTGTCTCAGCCTCCCCCTCTTTTTGTTCCTAAATATAAGGCTGATGCAATTTGATGTGACATGACAAAATAGCACATTTGCATCGGCAGAAACTTTCTCTCAACAGCAGTAATTAAAGGGAGTAGATGAGACATTGCTGAAATTGGTGTTTATTTAAGCCTGGAAATAAAAGGCTTAAAGAGGACTTGAGAGGGATGTTCAAGTGAGTCATGAACATGAGAGTCATCGATGAGTGCTGCCTTTTACACACTTCCTTGCTGCAAAAGCAAATGGTCGTTCAAACAATGTAAGCTATCTAAAAAGATTTTTAAAGATCAGAGATTTCAGTAGACCACAATCCTAACCGGTGAAAATAATTTAATGTGTTTCTTCGGATTATCAATAGTACCAAAGCACATGTGGCTACACAAGAGACAAGACCACTGAATCTCTGACTTCAGAGCACAGGTTCTCTCAAACTGAGTAGAAAAGACCCGAGATCTCATTGACTACAGTGAAAATCAGGTGCTTAAATATCTTAACTTTTGAGCTGCGATGCATCAGCAGCAGAGAGGTGCTCACTTTCACCCACAGCATAGATTTCTGTTAATTGCCAAGAGACAGGAATTCAGAAATGGCAGCCCAGGGCTCTGAATGCCAGGACTTCAACAGAACTCGTACAGCAGATTAAAAACACTTCTCTGCAAAAATTAAGAGCTCGTTTACTGTGCCTGGTTTTGCTGAATGGATGCACTGCAAACACTGCACAGGATCAGATACCATCAGCTTCCCACACTGTACTCCGTTGCTGGTGACAGCAATAGAAGGCAGTGGTGGGAGGGAGAGCAACATTTGGAAGTTGAGGGGTTTTTCTTGATTTTTAGAAAGGTTTTGTTTCCTTAACCCATGCAAAGACTTCATGGCAAGGTCTGATGGATGCTCCAAGGCTGCAGGATTTAGCAGACATCGCATGCTTTCAAGTGAAACTTCCGGCTCTCAGGAGAATCTTCCTTTCCTTCTCGTTCACACCAGGGTTTTCTTTTAAATCCATCTGCGGTTGGCACTACCACTCTGCTTAAAACTGGCAGACCACATTTGGAGCAGGCTCATTTCCATCCCAACGCAGATGGCATCAAGAACAGGGCAGGCCAGAAAAAAATCAGTTTGCATATTATGCTTCAGTTTTTATGGGTCAGATTACCATTCAAACCCATCAAAATGGCAACCCATATGTGATGTGTCTGCCGTTGGAACTAAAGTGATACACCATCATAATCTTAACGTGGTTGGTTAGAAAGAGTTTTATTAACCATTAATTAACCTCCGATATTTAAAATTTAAAAGATACTTTTCTTTCCAACAAAATTCTGACTTTGACAAAGCAACAAAATAGCTTTGGTGCACCAAAACAGAAAAGACATTATCACATCTTCATCCCTGAACAACCGCCTCAGCCAGCTCTCTTGGCAGAAGGTAGTCTAGCATCTATGCCAAATATTCGCTTAATAAGCGAGCAGGTGCAGATGTTGGCTGTGTAATTTGTTCGAACTTCTTTGTTCTACAAGCCAGAAAATTGTTCCCACAGCTTTGGGGAAAAAAATGGTGCTGTGAAGAACTCTTTGCAAGTTTTCACTGGTGCAAGAATATCAGCTGTTTTAAAGGCACTTGTAGAAATGAGAAATGTGTCATTAGCAACACGTAGAACTATTAATTACAGAATCAGCAGAGAGCTGTGTCCGAAGGATGCTAAAGGGCTGCTGAAACAAGGTCAAAGATACGGCACTCCCTTTCCAGCCTCCCCGTGCTCCATGCGCCACGGGGGGCACCATCCCAGATGCTGCAGAAGCCGCACTTCCACATCAACAGGGTTTAAAGCAGGCAAGTCTGCTCCAGAGAGAAGCCTATTAAACAGCACAGATGTATTGCCAGTTTCCTACTACATTATTATGGCTCCTGAATTCAAACAACTTGTTACGCTAAATAACAGCCAGGGCCACCACTCGGTGTCATTACCAATGGGAAAATGTCTCAATTTTTATCATCCCTCTGACTTGTCTACATGATACTCTCATTAACATACTACACCGATACCTCAGGTGCTTATTCTCAACCAAATACAACACACACAGAAAGAGCAGATTCCCTCCACAATGGTGAGGTCACTAATCTAATGATAGTCCTGACAGAAGTGGGGAAAATATTGTTTCCTTTGGTACCTTTATTGGCAATTTGAAATTGAGGTACTGCTACTGCATTTGTCAGCACGGCTGGGATGGAGACAGGGGTGTTCCTGAATACAAAATGCTGTTTAGAAGTCTCTCCTGCAAGCATGTACAGTCATATAACAAATCTGCACCAACTTAATTCCTACCATTTGTTTGTGATTTGGCATTGTCACCTTTCTTCCCTACATGAGGCAAACAGGTTTCTAACGATTTTCATAAAACAAACAAAAAATCACTTACAGCACTCAGAGCAAAGGAACTCTTATTATCTTCACAGATCAGGTCTGTCGAAGTCCAACAGTAAAGCAAGAGAGACCTGCAGAGAAGAATCAATTTTCATTATCTGTTTCTCCTCAACTCGCTCAAGTACCATCAATAAAGAAATGCAGAGAAGCCCATCCACAGCACAATTTATCAGTACATAAGCTTCACTTTTGTCTAACTACTTTACATTAAACATGAATTCATGGCCTTAATATGAATAGATTATTGCTTCCAGTAATATATTCAGAAAACACTTCTTCATAAATACATGCTACAGAGTAGACAGAAACTCCAGAGCACGCAGTGGAACTGAACCTTCAATATTTCCTGGTAAGAGTTTCTGAAGGTAACAAAGCATTTAACCCCTTTCAAGAGCCATCGTTTCCAGTATTCTGAACTCTGCACAATGACATAATAATTTCAGAGATTTACATATTTGTCAGAGAGCAGAATGTTGCTTTGGGAAAAGCATTCATCACCATTAGGACTGCCTGGTAGCTCCTCAGTTAGATGTCAGAGGCATTAGGCCCGGATGGGGATTTGGCCTCAGTGAGGCAATCGTAAGGTTGTTGAAGCCACAAGAAGGGATTGCTCTGACCATCCAGAGACACCTGGATCAGGTCCTATCTCAGATCACCGAGTACTACACTGAACCTTCCCAAACCCACTTGAAACAAAAGTCCTGGAAGATACAGTGACAGAAGAGTCTGCCCTGATCTGTTATGGATCCCTTTGAAGGATGCAAGTCTTTGAAAACGTGAAGGCAAAACTCTGAGCTACATCTACAAACACGCAGATCAAAGATAACTGTTGTCATGGGTGATTTTTTTTTTCCCAAGTATTAATAGTATCATAACTTGGCAACACATGATGGCTGACAACAGCTCGGGATGTTCAATTTTTGACATCTAATTTAGGCCCTCATGATTTTCTGCATAGCAGATAGGACCTCTGATATCTACCATAGGTCAGTCCTGCAGCAAACATCTATTATTTACCATTGTTAATTAACAGTTTGCAGATATACCTGCAGTTAGTTATCCCTCCAGGACACTTACGATGCCCTTACAGAAGTACATTGTCCTTTGCTGTCAACATGCAGCCAGTATAATAATCAAAGAGCAATGCAATTAGCTACTCCATAGGCTGAAATTTAAACCAGCAATTACTTCTGTAATTCACTTAGCAGAGCATCAGCCACCTTTGCTCACAAAGCTTTCCAAATCTACTCCAAATATGCCCAGTTGAGCTTCGAGAACAAAACAAAATAGTATTGGTTGCTGTATTTCCTCATTTAGTGATAAACATTGCTCGAGGTCTAACTTGAATTTCTACTTCGGAAATAGAAGAGCCTTTAAAAGGAAAGTCAGATCATGTCAAACCTGAGGTTCCTTTACACCGCCAGAAGTGTACAAAGGAGCACTGACGTACGTGTGACTTACATCCCTAACACGCTTACTAGCTGGTGTAAGTTAGTTAAAGCCAATAATCTCCAACTTGCTGTGCTATTTTTACCAGCTAAACCCCAGTGTCTTCTCCAGCCCTCAGCATACAAAGCTGATCTGCAGGCAATCACTTGTATACATCACACCGATGACAGCATTTCCAGGTGTTCCAACACCACCAACATAACAATGTCTGCACGGTGCTGCTCACTTTAGAACATAACCTTATAAAAAAACAAAGAAGAAAATCAAGTTCTAATGTGCTTTTAAAACACATTTAAGAAAACATGGGCTTGCTTTCCATGCAGACATACTTCCAAGGAAAACCTGGAGCCCACGTTCATTTCTGTCTATGACTGAACAGAAGTAGCACTGTTTAATTTCTTATTTGTCATATATCAGACATGCTTGCTGTGTCCAAAAGGATCAGAAAAATGCTATACAAAAAGTCTTTAGACTTTAGTAAACAGTGATTAAGTAGAATTTACTAAATGTAAACAGGTATAAATCTGCCATTTCTAACACCAAAAATTACCTATCACAAAGTTTACAGTAAAAAGTGATGGTAAGAGAGAGGAGCAGAATTCTTCACACTTCTCTGCTGTATAAAAAGATAAAGTTCTGATCCAAAGGCCGGTGAAGTCAATGAATACTGACAGGGTCAGGAACAGAGTTCAGCAATCTGGAACACGAAGGGATTTAGGTACCTTCATCTTTAAACCTTGGGTTTCCTTGGAAATTCCAACTTGCAGACCCAAACAATAAAATCAAAATAATTCTTTATATTTTGTTCTTTGATTTTAGTGTTTGCTTTTATGCAAACTTGTTTCAGCGGGCAGACAAAAACTGAAGCCATATACACATGATTTTTAAAAGTTGCCAATATTTGTCAGCCAGATGCTGAATCCCATTTAGCCGAAACACCACCGCCTCTGTACGCACAACCCCACTTCCACTGCTGTTACAACAGGGTCAGAAGCAGAACCAGCCTCCTCCTTCCTGTGCACATTGCTCAGCTTCTATTGACAGAAACGTGGCCACAACGATCCGACAAGACTTCTCTCTCATTTGTGAGCAATGAAGGAGTTAATATCTGTGACCCAAATATGGAGACCCATTTTAAACTTGCTGAAAATTGCTTTTTAATCCTAGCTCTCGAGGATTTCCTTTGAAACCATCTGCCGTGCACGCCGGGTACTCTTCTCCTGTATATATGCAGGATTACTATAATATGGATTCTTTTGTGTAACTTAATACATTTCAGCATATTAAAAAATTAGTTGAAATTTCCATTCTTTTCTGACTTCAACTGTATGCCATAAAAATTACTGTAAAAGTCAAAATCAGTGATGAATTCATAGCAAACCCGACACCCATGTTTATCTTATTTACTGCAGTATTTACATCTCAATTCTAATGTAGTTAGTCAGTCTAACACTGGGTAGGATTTCAGCAAATAGTTGAGTAATTTAACTAATATAACTTATGCACATGCTTAAAATTAAGCTTAAGCATTTTCCTGGATAGGAATAGATTTAAGCTTGTGCTTTCCCAACTGGAGCATAGTTTGCTGGCTGGAAGACACAATTAACATCATGATAATCAGAGATCAGAAGAGATTTCTGCATATTATTTCTAATCTATTGTTCAGCTTTTTCTCTTTTCTTGCTACGAACCTTTAGGCAGTTGTATTTTTATAGCACAGATACTGAGGAGAAGCAATGAAATCACATTCATAAATAAACTGAATCTTAAAATTGGCACATGCAACCATATACATTTTACCAATCATCCAAAGCATAAAACAAAGAAAATACATTACTTCCTATCAGAACAATCACAGCCAGAGTGATTGAAATAGCAAACATTCAGCAAGACAGATTTATAATCAATTTATTGGATCCACCTATAAAATAAAACCACTGAAATCCCAAGACAACTACTGAGCATTTTTAACGTGGAATACTTTAAAAAATGGTGATTTGCGTGCAAACATTCCGAGAACAGAAAATAAGGACAATTATTTGCGCATTTTAATGACGTAAGGTGACAGTAACATTCCAGAGGACAGACAGGCTGTACCCTGTGAACTTCTGTTTCACACAAACATATGAGAGCACTGGGGCCATGCATGGGCTTCACACAAGCAGCATGGAGAGGCCTTGTTCCCCTTACCCCGTTTTACCACCAGTCACCCAATATCCAGCACCAACTCCCACACCACAGGGTTCCCCTCCAAACCAAGCACAGAATTCTGTACCCTTTGAAAAAACAAGCAAATAATTTTGTTTCAGCAATAAAAGATGTTGGAGCACCATCCTGCCAACGTGTTACCTTTAACACAAAACTGCCCATAAAGTGAGTGAGGAGGTGAGGACAGAATTGATGCCCAATTACCCAGTTATTTCATGGTTCCATTTTAATGAGCTTTGTGTATAATTTCGTCCTTTTCACTTTCCTTCTCCAGTAATCACAGCAAATGAGTTTTGCCTTAAACACCAGTGAGAAGAAATTCAGCTGTCTAAAAGAAGTCCTAAGAACCTGGTAGCAGGTTCTTAAACATAAGATGTTATACTGTCATTTACTCTACAAACCCAGAGCAATTCACAAGATCCTACGGCACTACTTGGGATTAGACTTGGGTGCCAGAGAACAGCTTCATATCCTGATACATCTGGCACATGGAGAGCAAAAGACTGTAACAGTGCTGTGGCATTTACAGACATACATCAGCGCTGAAAAAAACAACCAAATGCATAATAAATAGATTAAAACCACCTTTCTGTGGCTAAGGGAGGGATTAACTGAAGCCTGGGCTGCATTCCAGCTGGGGAGTAACCCGCTTTCCTGCTAGATTGCATTTACCACTCACATTATCAATATATCACCATAGTTTCTTTGCACTTCCTTAAACTTGGTCAGCGATTAGCTCTCACCAATCTGTCTCTTCACACACAGCACAAACACACACTGCCCCCAACCCCAGAAATAAATCCATGCAGACCTGTGTAGTGAATACACTGACAGGGCTGGCAGGCAAGGGCAGTAGCAGCCCAGCATGTGAAGGCTGAGCAAGCCCTTCATGATAACATCCAGGTCCTCTGCTGAACACCAGGAACCCTAAGCCATGTCCCACTGCTCATCAGAAATTATTCAGAAGAGCTCACGTGAGAGATGTGAAAATCTGGATGCTGCACAGATACCCCAGGGTCTGCTGAGCACCATGGCATCACGCTGCAAAAATAAGACTTGGTGCAAGCTGAAACCAGAGCCACCTCCTCATCAGATACGTTGGTACACAAGGCTGCAGCAGAGGCCTCTGACTGCAACTGCCACCTCAGTGCAGTTTCTCTTTAGACTGCACCCCCTTTTTCTAATGCTAGACTGCTACTATGTCACCCCAGAGTCCCATTTACAGAATATATACATCCCCCTTTCCTTTACAGTGAATTAAATTGAGTATCATTAAAACCATAGGGAAAAAGGAAAGTTATCAGCAGCCTTCAGGAAGCCTGGAGTTCAGGCTGATGCATTTGACCCGTGCCATCACAGCAGCACGCATACACCAACAGACACAGAGATTTATGCTACAGCCACAATCCACTGCTGGACTTTGAGAGCCCTGTCTCTGCCTCTCAGATGACTTTCTCCGTCATAAGTATTTTCCAAATAAATTTGCTTAGCCCCTCATTAGTACTATGTGAAATCCACAGGAAATTAATACCCCAAAGGGAGCTAAAGCTGCCCCATGTTTCTTCATGCACATGTGAATCTGCAGGCTTTCAAGACCTGCCACGTAAAAGCTGTATTTCAAAACAAACAAATCCTCACCGAAAAAGTAAAGAGAAACCCCCAACAGCCATAACTGTTTACAAAACAGCTTTCTTACAACTGACTGGTCCCCCAGTTCCACAGAAATTAGTGATGCGTAACTAATTGATAAAAATCTCCCGAGGGGAGTATTGCTGCCGGTTATCTTGATATGAGAAATTTAGTCCAGAAGGATAAATTGGATGGACAGCTGAAAAGCTTTAGTTTTCCTAGTAGGAAAGGAATTGATCTGGTAATGAAAGCCCTTAAAGGGATATTATCATGTCAAAAACCAGGATTAGGAAAGACATTATAGTCTTAAAATAACTGAGAGAACTTAGAAAACTTTGTGTTTTATCAGTAATGCTAATTATTTCCACTGTCACACAAAAGGTGAAGAATTGAAAATGTCAGAATTGTAATACTTCTCCTAGTTCAACTTATGATAGGAATACAAATATGAAACTATTTGCTATAAAAAGTCCATGTTCTTCAATTAGTGTTTTCATTTTTGCATCTAGCACTTTTACTTATCCATTTCCCTTCCACAGAGTCCAGGAAGAACAAAAGGTGTTCAGATATTCACAGACCTGTAGAAGATTCTCTTCGTTTCTGGCAAAATGTTTTATCAGATGTCTCCCAATTGATTTTACTGCCCACTTCTATACAAATCACTCAACTCTGTAAGACAGGTACTCCTTTCATTACAATCATTTTTTAATAAACAAAAGCAATAACAGTAAATGTGCATGTTACATGTGAGCCGTGTTTTTTTTCACCCAAGTTCACATAACACAAGATTTATTTTCTTCAAAAACATAATTTCAAGTAAAAGATTGTATGAAGCAACAGCACAACTAACAAATTCTCAAAGTGCACCTCCCGTGGAGTATTGCTTCAACTCATGATTTGTTTAGTACAAGAAGTTTCTTGGACTTCAGAGAGCGAGCACTGCAATCTGTTCAGTTACAGCCAAGACAGCTCACACCGTACCTGCGACTACTGCTGCGAGGACCCAGCACTGACAGGGCTCTCCTGAGGCCACCATGAAACCAAATACTCAAAGCTCCCTGATCATTCGGGTGGAAAAATTTCAGCAAGAGCTCCTAAACTAACAAAATTCTCCATGTACAACACCATGAGAGTTGTCTAACCAAGGAAACAGGCATTCCCAGACTGCATGTAAATGAAATTGTTCCCTAACCCTTTCTCTTTCTTAGCTGCTAGGTCTGAATCAAGACAGCAAGCGAATCGCATGACATGTGAACTCGATGCTGAATGACAGAACTGTGCTTACCCAACATAAAACTGAGGTGTTAATTATGGCATTACTGTCGCAGGTTTGCGCTGACTGACAAACCCCCTGATCCGCACCTCTGTGCCTGACATCACACCCACCGGATTTAAGAACACGGTAAGCAAATAATTGTGCACATGGTCACACTGTGCAAATTAAATAATGCAATAATATTAGAGGTACGCTGCAGAAAACAAGCAAATCAAAAGCACCCAGCAGCAACAGCAGACCAAAGACTGAACAAAACTGTAAGACAAGACTGGCTAAACGTCAGTTTTATTATCACACATGAATCAGTTTCCTTGCGGGGTTCACCTATACAACGTATTTCACATTTCAACAGCTGAGAAGCTCTGCTGTCCACAGAGGCCATGGTTGCCCAGATCCTCAGCCAGGCTAATTTAGAGCAACTCTACTCAACTTCTGGCTTGGTGTTATTTTTAGGCAGTTCTTACTCCAGAAACTGTGGATCACGGAGAAGAACAAGGTCACTAAACACGTGACATGTTTAAACAAGCAGCAAATGGTGACACAACTCTTGGAAAATATCTAAGTGTACTGTCATACAGACACCAAAATCACACTGTTTTTTACCTGGAGGAATTGGTTTCTGTTATTTCATTAACAATACTGTGAAAAAAACCACTGTAAAGGTAGAGGTTTTTGCTCTGAATTTATTGTTGATTACCTGAGATTAGTTATTTCAAATTCCACTGAAGAAATCCTTTAATAACAATTTAATATTTAATGTAACTTAATAGCTCTACATATGAAATACTTTCCTGCAACAGATAGGAACCCAAAGCATCAAAAGGTGTGTAAAAACAACCCGTGTTCGTTGCTGACTTGGGCAGGCGGTTCACCAGCTCTGAAGGTAGCGTTACTACGAACACCCACTCAACAACCTGGGCAGAAGAGAAATAAAGCATCGAGCGGCTCCATACACCACCCTGCACAAAAAGCTGATCTTTAAACTACTTCCAGTTAAAGAATCTTGCTTCTAAAAACCACCCAACCCAAAACCCAGCATGGAGGTCAGTTTGAAAGCTGCCAGGCCAGCTTACACGTGCTAAGGGAGGATTTGGCTTCACACACTCCGTTTCAAATAAACATTACCAAAGTCTGCTATCAAATACATGGACACAATTCTGGAGGCAATATGAAATCTGTTTATCATATCTGTGATGACCTAAAGAAGCAGAGGCTTTGAGTTGCACTAATTATAACAAATCTCCTATGCAAACTTAAGTTTAATTAGCATTACATTATCTCAGTTTGCCGGGATCACACACTGAAGCCAATGCTGGAGTGAAACGCTGCCGTGAACCAGGCTGCACGTTTGTTGGTTCCTGTTTGTCTCCAGATGTCTTAGCCTGTAGGTATTCCTATCGACTACTGGTGTACGACAAAGAAATACAGAAATATTACAAGGAAATATTGGCAAGACCACGGGGAATAATCGCTACTCTGTACCTCGGGGAAAATTGTTTAAGTTGCATTCTCACAATTGCCCCGCTGTAATGGATAGGTGTGTTGCTGCAAAGGCCACAATTTTAAAGGTACTGTTTGCTGAAGTGTTTCCATAACACATTGGGGTTTTTTTGATACTGAATGCAGAGTTCCTGAATGCAAGGAACTCTGACACAGTGAAGGATTTATAAGCTATAACGCTACACAAAATTAGTCATTACATGGAAAACCACTAAGTAGCTATCCAAACCTGGAAATAACAGGGGTGGGAGGGAAGAGGAATCAGAATCAGGTTGGACTTTGTACTATCATTATAAAGCTAGAGCAAACAAAACTAACTGGTATTTACAGATACCATGACACCTATAACAACGTAACAACCGAAAGGTTTAATTTACTACCCAGGACTTCACTGGATCATACCTATACAATACTGGGTCAAAATACAGCTGATCTGACACAGCAAATCATTGCAAGCCTCTTCTTTCAGGGTAACTGAATGCAGGACAAGAAATGGTCATGACCATTAGCCATGATGTTGCAAACAAAACTCTTTGCAAGAGGCGTACAATCGGAGAAGCACACAATCAATGCAGATCAACTCCACTGCTTTGTTCGGTTTGTTGTCACTGGGATCGATGACAGAACACAAAGCAAATCATGGGGCAACCAGAGCAGGAAGTTAGGTCTCTGCAATAAGGCGTTTCCAAAAATACCAACAGAGCAACATCATTTTCTATTCTGATTAAATTTACAATCCAGAAAATCCAATGGAAGTATTGGTGTCTTGCCCTCCTTCCTCCCTCCCCCATCACCGAATAAGAAAAAGTGTTTGGATATTATTGTACCTATTTTAAACTGGAGGAAGAGGAAGTAATCTGCTTCTCTCCCCATCCAAAACCCCCATTATTTAGTGATCCCACTCACACAGAAACAAGCAGCTTGTGGCGGTGCTTTCAATTCTCCACCTTCAGGGACGACACCACGCTGTGTAGCTATTTTAAGAACATCTCATTCACAAAGGTCTCCAATTCAGCCTTCAGAGACAGAGATGATTTTCTTGCTGCTTCAACATCTTTACTGGCATGACATTTGCTTCAGAGGGAGTTCATTTGCTGTTCCAGCATCAAAATTGAGCAAGAGCAGCTGCCAGGAGGGGGATAAAAGGAAACACTGGTGACAAAGAGCAGCAGGGTCATCTCTGGTGCAAAGAAATGTAGAACAGAGAGAACTGCAGAACCGTCACTTTCTCCAAAAAGCTGCAGGGCATAAAGACCTCCCCTCTACCCCCTGCAACTGCAGTTAAGCAGCAAGAAGGAAAATGAGACAGAAAGAACTAAACAATCAGGCTGAAGTCTCAAATGGCAAATTATTACAAAGCAACTTTATGCACCTGAGCACTCCAAGTTAAAGCCCAGCTCACGCTCAAGCTCTGCAGCAATCAAAGAACTCAGTAACTCCTTCAGAAAAGTCAAAATAAAACACTTTTACCTAGAAAGCACTACAGGGTAAGGAGCTCAGTGTTTTGGAGGTGACAGTCTTTGGGATGAATTCTAGCCCCAGCACTAATCATGATCTTCATACACACAGTGTGCTGAGCAAACCTGGGGCAAAGCTGTCTACCGCAACACCACCACCCCAAAAACCACGGTGCCAGAGCCACAACCGGGCGGGCAGGGCAGTGAAACACAGAGCGCCTGCAGGGTCTGATCTCCGGCAGCAGGGACAGGGCCATCGCAGAGCTGCCACCTACACCAGCCATGCCCATCCCACCCCTCGGCCGTGGCGGTGCAGCCCCACTCAGGTGAGTGCCACATCACCATCTGAGAAGAGACCAAGTTCCCATGCAGCTGCTTTAAGACTCCTCTTGGTCAATGTGCCTTTCCAACAGACCGGCAAGCTTATGCTGGGTCAGACGCTTGGTTTGACCACTCGATTCTTTCCTTATCTTCTTAATACATTAATACAATACAGGGGTTTGTCCCTCATCCAACAAGCCAAGCAGAACCTTACCCTCCTCTTAGATGAGGGCATGTTGCCATGCTTGCAAACTTTAAGACACAAACCTTTATACATAATCAAAGTTAAAATAAAATATTATTTCCGCTTGCTCCTCACTCCTTTTTATTAATAGATTAATTTATTCTTTTCCAGTTTTGTAGAGAAAAGATTTAAAGATGAAAACTCTGGAAAATCATTCCTTGCAAAGAAAAGTACTAATACACCACCAGGAATTTTAATCCTGTGATACTTGGTGTATATTGATGTTTATTCTGTTGCATGTTAGGACTACAATTTATTTAAAGCACGGTATTTATCTAACTAACCAAACTCCCTCAAATTCACAGGCATTAGCATCATGTTTATGACACCTTAAGGGCTTCAACATTAGGTTTTATGAATAAAATATTACCAAGGCGTTACAGAACGGCGAGGAGTGTATCTGCAGAGTTGTATATCAAGGTATGTGTGGGCTTGTCAAACACCCACATGATAAATGATCCATAGTGCAGCTCTGAGTACCCCTTTTGTGGATCAGAGACAAATCTGTGCAAGCATTTTAGTACGCTTTGTTCCACTTAATGTTACTTTTTCTGCATTGAAGGGTCACAAAAAACTCTATGTGCATAAGCCCTGAAGGACATATATGCACAATAACCAGCCATGAAATCAAGGCTTATTCTAATATTCAGAGTCCCATTTTCACAGCTAGTTCTTGTGGTACAATAAAAACCACTATGCCTGGAACTAGACCATAATACTTTATACTCTGGAATATGATACAATAATTCATGGATAATTTTAAGGTTAAAACACTGCTGAGAAGCAAAGAGATACAACTGGCTGGTTACAAATTCCCTTCCATCCCTTGTCCTTATGCAGAGCACTGTCAAAAAGATTATACCCCTGCAAAGCGAGTGGTAAATCCAAGGAGAAAACAAATCTCTCAAGAGTCAGAAAAGACTAAACTTGATGCTGTAGATTTTCAAAAAGGGACAAGTCTCTCCCTTGTGTTCCTAATGCACAGTATTTACTTTTACATATTATTTTTAAACAAGTTTAGCAAGGAGTGTCTGACAAATCTAGATGTACTAGCATTCAGTGTCTGATACTCAAGCAGCAGACTTGCTACTACTTTACAGCACTCTTACTGTGAACAAAATAGTAAGAGACAGATGCATGTCCCCATGAATAACTGTCTTCACCAGTAAGAGATCAGAATTGATCTGTCATGTTTCATCAGCAGTAGTCACCAATCGCATCTCTCCATGCATCACTGGCGATGACAAATTAGCTGCAATCAAACTGGGCTTTGGCAGGATCTAGAGCAGTGTCTCTACCTGCTCAGTTTAAATTACTATGGTTAGATTTTGCCAACTCACTCATCAAGCAGCTCAAGCTCACTGAACTGCTCACAAAACACTCTCGCTCAAAGTTGTATGAGCCAGCTCTGTAACGAGCTCCCCCTCGCAGCCTTATGCTTCTTACAGAGGCATTAAATAACAAGGAAGCACTGAGTCCCGATAGTACAGGATTAATTCATTCTGCCGCCCTGTTCTGAGTAGGAGTGATTCATACAACTAATAGGTAATGCTTTCAAGTAACAGACCTGTACTGAGGAAACAAAAGGAAGTTGAGCACTTTGTCTGCAAGTTTCATGTTTCCTTAATATTCTTTTAAAAGGTTTTTTCCTTAAACATACCTCTGTGTGAATCAACTGGGTCCTGTCCCCCTTAACTTTTGCAGCATGAAGCGCCTAAAAAGCAGCTGAACTGACAGTCCTAAGCTTCCCAGCATGACAGAGGCCAGGGACACCAATGAAAAGCATTTATAAACCCAGTGAAGAAGGAAGATAAACTTGTTAGGGCGGGTCGCTCAACGCTGGCATCTGACATAACTCCATATGGACACGTAAGATAAGCGTAGCCCTTCAGCTGCCATCTCACCCTGTTGGAAAGAGCTGGTTCAACTTCAAAGGGCAAATAAAAGACGGGTAATATGCTCGTAGCATTTAGTCAAATTAAAATAAAGCGGGTCCCAGATTTTTCTTACACTTTCCAGACGTGGCAATTGGAAAGCATGGTTTGTTGCAGTCCAGTCAAGAGTTTTCAGGAAAACTGGTGACAACGCCAGTTCACTTCCTTTGCTCTCATAACTGAAAATTCATCTACATGAGAGTGTCTAATGACACTTTTAGAGTTTTTCTAAGACAAGACACTTATTCACTCATGTACAGCCAAACATGAAGTCAGGAAGCCATTAGAGGACTTTCAGTTTATGCTAGAAAAAAGGTTGACTTTTTCCGTATCACTGAACACTTTGTTTACAACCACAAATTCGACTACAGTCCAGTGGCAAGAACAATATAAAGAATTTCTTCCTTCCCTCCCTCCCTCTTCTTTCCAACATGCAGCTGAAGATGACTGACTTTCAGCAAAGGCACCAGTAAAAATTAAACTCTATTGAAAAATCAATTGTTTAAAGACCCATGATGCTATTAACTCAGCCATGTACCAACTTAATAATGATAATAATAATAATAAAAATGACACTATGTGGACTTGAATAATGCCACCGAGACATTAATCTGCAGAGACATTTAGAACCCAAGTTTCTATGCAACAATTATTAGGAAATTGCTTGATTTTACTACTGGGAAAGGCTTTGTAATAACAGAGAAAGAAAAATGTACATAGTGAGAACGTGTGGGAGTGTTTTAAAAGCCTTCTGGTCCTCACAGCACTTCCCTATGCCCCGGTCAAAAGTCACTTCAAGATTTTAAGGTAAGGCCTTCAAGCTTCACTTTCTGGTCTTCAAATCGAAGAAAAACAAAATCGCAAACAGAAAAATCGCCAAAACACTGCCACCTCCCCCCCAAAAAAACCCCTCGCACACATTTTGAGGCCAGCCTCCGCCTTTACAGCACACTCTCCTTTCCGTTAGCCGTTAGGCAAGCTTCTTTTGTGAAACACAGCTTTGGTAATCACCTTCCTCTGGCGCGGGGCTAAGGCAAAAACATCAACCTCAGGAAACCGAGCTCCTCTTCCCTCGCTCGGCCCTGGGCGGGAAGGAGGGGAGCGGGCTCACCC
>NW_010202529.1:0-403 GCF_000695765.1 Mesitornis unicolor
AATGCACTGGAGGAACCTCCTGGACTGTGGAGGACTCTTTTTAATACAAAAGAGATTCCTCTCTCATATTTCACAACTAGGAGAACGTGTGCATCTGTTGCAAGGGGGGTAATGCAGAATACAGTTGATAACACCTCATTTTACTAAGGGGTTTGAGTAATGTTTTTTTCTAAAGCTAGTGAACATAAAATGCCTGAAGCCACCTCTCAAGTCCAGAGTATCTCTATTACCCCTCACTCATGAAAAGCATGTATGTTTGCAAAAAAAATAAAATATCACAAGAAAAAAAATCACAGAATAAATGAAAATGAGAAATTACTAGTCCCCACCTCTTTATTTACATAAATGGGACAGAAAATGAAAATGACCAAATGGGACAAAAAGACACTCAAAAAAGGGAAAG
>NW_010202529.1:421-7446 GCF_000695765.1 Mesitornis unicolor
ATCTTCAAAATTAGAGGCAAACTGTACAAGAATATGATGTTAAAAAGTTCTTAAACATTATGTTTCTAACTGAATTTGTTAATATTTCAGTTTATAAAAGAACACTTTTAAAAGAAGCAAGCACTAATAACAGGGGTCTTTCTAGGTGTGTATTTTTACTCAATGCCAAAATAAGCTAACTTAGAAACCCACTCGGCTCCAGCAAAGCAGCACATCACACATGGCAGAAATGCCAGTTAAGGTAGCAGCTGTCCCCTTCCCTCTCAGAAACTCCGAAAGAGCCAGAAGGCTGAGATTGTGCTGACTCTGGGGTACAGATGGCATTCAGCCCACTTGGAAAAGCAAAAATCAGTAACAGCAAAGAATACATCAGAAAAAAATTAAAACAGAGTTAAAGCAATTAAAGTTTTTCATTTAATATTTGACGTTTATGTTTGTCCTTTGCACCAAAAGATTGGATTAATCAAAAAAGAACAAAACAGTTGAAAAGCATACTTCAGGTTTATTAACACCATGCACTAAGTATCATCCAAAACTTAGAAGAGACTTCATCATGTGATAAAATGCAGAGGAAAAAGAGCAGTGGTAATAGGCTAATTTTGATCCAGACTGATTCATTACTACAGAGGTTGCCAGACAAAAATTCAAAATCATCATTGTCCCAGTGGATATCCTAAAGCAAAGACATTACACTCATGGTATTTTATTTTATTTTAAACAGGAACATCTGCTAGCTCTAGACCTTAGCACTGAGCAGCCAGGCTTTGCTGGTACATGATGGCGAGAGCAACTCAACTGAAAACTGCTTCTCATTTTCCCAGCTATTTTTAAGGGCAAGCTAGTTTTGTCTTCTGCTCCCCCTCTCAAGAAACAGAGTCATTGTCATTTTGAGAGTTTAAAAGCATTAAAAGTTAATGTAACAAAAGGAAGTTATGATGATTCTTTCATTTTATCATTCTGTATTTTAGATACAATTCTTCAAATTTAATTATTACTATGAGGCAAAAAGTATAACTTTGATTTTTATTTCTTTGTGCGTCTTATGCCCAGAAGCATTAAATTTTTTAAAGCAATTAAGAAAGCTCACATTTCCCTTTCAGGAAAGTAATGTTTTTGCCACTGTGGAAATGGACAAACAAAGGGTGTTGAAGAGCAAGGAATGTGATGAATGGTCTAGAGCACAAGTCTCATGAGGAGCAGCTGAGGGAACTGGGGTTGTTTAGCCTCGAGAAGAGGAGGCTCAGGAGAGACCTTATCGCTCTCTACAACTACCTGAAAGGAGGCTGTAATAAAGTGGGGAATGATCTCTTCCAATTAAAAAGCAATAGGACAAGAGGAAATGGCATCAAGTTGCACCAGAGGAGGTTAGATTGGATACTAGGAATTTTAATTTTTTTTTCACTGAAAGGGTTATCAAGCACTGGAACAGGCTGCTCAGGGAAGTGGTAGTCACCATCCCTGAACATATTTAAAAGGCATGTAGAAGTGGTGCTTATGGACACGGTTTAGTGGTGCACTTGGCAGTGCTAGGTTAATGTTTCAACACAATGACCCTCAAAAGTTTTTTCCAATCTAAATGATTCTGTGATTCTAAGATTTGTGTGATTATGATCTATGTTTGTGACCACACAAATGCATACCCATATCTGTGATCGCTTTCACTGCCTCTTTCAAATACTTTAAGTCTTGGACTAATTTTGGACAAATTCCCAGAGGAGTAGACATCACAAAAATGTAAGTTCTTTCAAATGTTCAGAGATTAACTAGTCAGGTAGCAAGACCAAAACATGTGATTTTCCTCATTCAGGAACATTCTATTTTCTTAAACCCAGATCCCACAGGAGGGAGGAATTATGATTGCCTCATCCATAGAGAAATTTCTGATTTTTGCATCTTGTTGGTCACCATAAAACCCAAGCAAAAAGCATAAAGCCATTGGTCATGGAATGGTTTGCTAGTGGAAAAGGGTCTGTCTATAGTTTTAATTAGGATTTTTCACTTGTACCTTACAGACTGCTTTACCAAGGCAACTATCACAATGCACAGTGAATTCTCTGAAAAGCAAAGGACATTTCTGCACCATTTTTTTCCCATTTGACTTTCATTTCCCTTAAGTAGGTCTTTTACTTCAGTGCGTATCAAGGCTACCACAAATTTATCACAATTTATATATGATTCCCTACCCCCCACTGTGTAACATTGCGGCATTTCCAGATCACTGCTGGTTTCCACGTATCCTTTGAGAAACAGCTAATATTGGATCCTCTGAAAGACTAGCTGTCAGATTGAAACAATGTCACCAGGTAATCAGTTAGTACCTAAAATGATGCTCATGATGCTTAAGTACTGAAAGACTTGGTCTTCCAAAGGCTCCATCTAGCTGCCTGACATTAAATGCTTGTCTGTGTAAATTCACAGCATCCAGAATACAGACCCCTTCACGCTAGCAACAAAATCTAACCAATTAAGCATAATACCAAAATAAAATAAAAAATAATTTGAGCAAGCTCAAAAGAAAGCAAGTCTATGAGAGCATTCCCATCATTCACATTGCAGATATTGCAGCTTAAAATGTAGTTTGATACTGTGAGGAATCTTAAACTGGTGAATGAGAGACTCAAGTTGACTCTGTCCACATTTGTGTATTTAAGAACTGAGGGCAAACATTGCTTCAGAAGGTGGTCCAAACACCAAAATTAATTCCCGAATTTTGACTCAGTCACAAGGTGCACTATAAATACTGTTAGTCACCAAACAGGTGCATTAGGATGTGTTAAGGCTTAAGTCAGAAGCACAGTTATTTTATTTAAACGAAATACTGGAAGTCAGTGCATAATATACATCAATAATGCCATCTCATTTAGGAAAAAACACACTATTTTTTTTTCCTAAGAATTTCCTATTATATTTGCTTCAGGAATTTTGTAAGCTGAAAGAAAACAAGGTAAGTGTGGTAAAATGAACATAGTCTTTACAGTGTTCAAAATAAAAATTATAGTTCTAAACCCACCTTCCTTTGAAAAAATTCTTAGGTAACTAGGGCTTTGGTATGTTTATTCTGAGAAGAGTTATTTGGGATTTTTATAACTCAAAGAAATTACAGTCTTCTGGTTTGCAAAACAAAACGTACCTGCCGGATGCTTTTTAGCTGCAGTTTCATAAATAAGAAAATTCCAAAACACTAAATTTATCTCGGAGCATTTTAAGATTTATTGCAATCTGTTCCTAAGAGTGCTGATCCAGCTTTCAAATTCACAAAAACTAACTGTCAGGTTGTCCAAATGAGAACACAACTAGATGCTGAAGAGATACAGTCATACAGAAGTCTAGATGTATGAATACTCACAGGCAGCAGGATTATTCATTGAGATTATTAGCACACAAAAAGAATTTGTTGGATTGGATGCCTGAAAGGCAAAGTGGGTCAATACTTCACTCAGACAGAAATGAGTGGGTGCTGATTCTGAATATTCTGTCCTAGCCAATTTTAGGCACACACCTCCTGTTCACATTTTAGAAAGATGGAAAAAAAAAACCAACAGTGAAGCTTCATCACAGAAATAATTCATATTTAGAATTCTTGATACATTCCAAGTTAATTTTTTTTTTTTTAAAAACCAAACAACCTAAAAAAACCCAGGTAGTGCTATGCTATGTGTTACCACAAAAATCCCAGAAGAAAGACGTTTCTAAAGGGCATTCCTCAAATCTAAACTAGGTGTCTAACCACACTATTCTCAGATTCCAATAATTTCTTACAGGAAGGTGTCTAAGCTTTCAAAAACGGAAGTCAAAAAAAGAAAAAAGAACCCCACAACACAGAAAACCCACACAAAACAGGATAAGTCAGGTCATGAAACCTAATGGAATTTAAGGGGTTAACTTAAGACTTTACTGTCAGCACTAACAACATCTGCATGGTCTGGGGCATTTAGAAGTTGACCTATAGGTTCACAGGAATTTTACTGCAAAATCCTTAGGCGCCTGTAAGATGAAATGGCAGAGAAGTAATTGTTTTGAAAAACCGTTATTTGAGGACCTACATTCAACAGGGGCAAATGAGGCTGAAGTATCAAAGTTGTTCTGCAATCTGTCTTAAATCTCAAAATTGACACAGTCTCAGATGTGCACACTAATTCCCACCCACCTTCTTTCCCACCTCTAAGCCATAAATAAGAATTTAACTAGTAAAAATGTTTGGAATCAAGTGAATCTGTTTGTTACCATTCATGGCTGAGTGGATAGGACTTCCTACTACCCATTAACAGGTACTGGTAGTCAGTACAAAACTGATGCCTGCTGAGTCAGCCTAAACTCATTAATTCTTTCTCCAGAAGGTTACACCTTCTATCTCCTATGGAGATGGAAACAACTTTTTACCCAAGGGAGGGCCTACGGTCTTCATGCATCTCATATGTCAGCACTTCCTCTGAACATTTATCTTTTACACAAACTAGAAAGATAATTCCAGTGCCTAACTATCCAAAACTTTTCAGCAAAGAAATAAAACTGAACTCGTCTGTATATGCAGCATGTGCCGAAGGTTAAAAAAAAAAAAAAGAAAAAAAGAAAGAACAGATGTTCTTAAGTAGATACTGCTGGTTAATGAAGTACAAAAAGCCCTAACCACAGTAACAGAAGGCCACAAATACAGGACAGAACAAAGAAAACAGACACTACCAGAATAACTGCAAGAAACTGCAACAGAACGACCAACCAGTAACTAACAGCATCTACTGCTCTTGACAGTAATGCAGGCGAATTGTACTTCATCATCGGGAAACCGCCGAGTCTTCCAGCCATCAGCTAACTGTGCCTGCGTAACTGTCCAAGATCTATGATGTAAAGTCCTCCTGATCACTGATCATTCACTATGCAAGTATGCAACCACATCTGTTTATGCATCGCCATCCTTGCGTTCATCCCAAAAAGCCTCCATGTCCTCTCTCCACTTCCTTCTTTCCTGTGACTGCCCTCAGTTATCCGATACTATTTCATCGGCACTCCCTAAAATGTTGGCTTGAAGCATGCATTGAGCAATTAAAGTCACAACCTGCCCAGCAAATAACACTGCAGAAAACTGAATCCAAGTCTACTCTGTTCTGACTTGGCATTTATTAGAAAATTAGTACTCACTGCAAAAAAAAGATGGCTGTCATCCATGACAAGTGGTGATTAATTAGCATCAAAAACAGAAGTGGTGTAAGAAAATGCTAGCTGTTTTTGAATGAGAGACGAAGCGCAGGTCTCTCTTCTCAATGTGTCAGAACTTTCAGAGACATAAAAAACTGATGCATGAGTGAATATATCTGACTGTGAATACATGGTATTCTTGATACACCAGAACGCATATGTAATAAGAATACTAGTATAGGACATAAGCTTCATGCTATGCAGAGTCTTCGATCAATTTTCCGTCAACTTCAAATACACATCTTCCCCTTACTAAGGACTATAATACCAAGCACAGATTATAAATCTTAAAAAAAAACCTGTTGAGAACTAAAAATACATCACCAAAATGAAATATGTAAGACGATTTTAAATGGCTAATCAGGAAGTCAGGGAAATAAGAATTACGATCCTCTTCGTCCCAGTGTTACGGATTAAGATAACTCTAAACAGGTACACGAATGCTACAGCTCTGTATCTTAAATCCACTCCCTAGTATTCAGATGTCAATGGATTTCACACAAAAAAATCCCTGCTCAGTATACAGGAGTGCACTAACAACCTGTAGACAGCCTGCAAGGTTATGCAAAGAGCCTGACACAGACTCTTTTTACCACAATGAAATTCCTACAGCATAGTGATTAGTGAAATATTTAGTGATGTATGAAACGCTGTAACAAATACAACTTCCTCATTTTTTCCTCCACTATTGATAACTAAATAAAACTCTATTAAAACAATAGAAATGAACGTCTTACACTACTGAGAAACTAGGTTAAAGACTGTGACTCAGAACAGTGATGTCAGGTAGTTTGTTTGAATTTTAATGTGTCAAACAATGGGTTAAGAAAATTTAGATGAAAATGAGAGCTGTCAAGGGCCTAACTCCTCAACATCCTTTAATTCCCATTTAAATATACAGGAGTCAGTTACATATACAGCCCTAGCAACTGTATTGATTGAATAGTCTTTTTTTTATTCAGAAACTGAACCGCACAAATGTTTCAGTTTCTATGAATTCTAGAACTACATAAATCACCTGCTGTTCCCTAGTACCTAGTTACCATCCCATCAAATGGGGTTTTTTTATTGCAAAATGAAAATATCTAACATCTCTGATACTGAGGCAACATAATCTGTCAGAACAGACTCAGCTCATGTAAAATACAAAACCTGACCCTCAGCGAACAGTTTTCTACCAAAATTTGAACCTTTCTTACAAAAGTTGGCAAATGCTACCCTGTACATACACTGAAGATAAGGCATCCACCACACAAACTAAAAGAGATTTCATACATAGTAAGTTTGATTGAGAACAAGTTAAATACTGAAAAAGGGAAACTTGTGTCTTGGGATAACACTGCCAGAGTATAATGTATGTATATTTAAATGTAAAAACTGCATAAGAAATAAGATGATCAAATGGTAACAATCAGGATTGCTCTAGTACTCTTTCAAATTCTAAGTATTCATGGCTTATACACAGAAATAGTAAAATATGCACATCTGTACATCTGTACATCTACAAATTCAAGCCAAGCACATCTTTGTAATACCAAGGAAAATCTATAGCAAAAATACGGTTCCCAAGTGTATGACTGCAGATTAAAATTTCAGAAAACACCATCCCCACGGACTTTTCGCAGGACAGATTTCCTCCCAAGTCCAGAGGGCGGGTTTCCCGGCGGGGAGGCAGCCCCCTCTCCCTCTTCGCTCGCTGGTCACGGAGGGACAGCGCCTCGGGTCTCCCCCGTGGGCCGTGCGATGCCCACCCCCGCGGCCCTGGCGCAGGGGGGTGCTTGGAAGCGCCACCGCCCCCTCGCAGCGCACGGAAGGTGAGGCGGTACGCGGCT
>NW_010202530.1:0-483 GCF_000695765.1 Mesitornis unicolor
GCAGAGTACTTCTCTGGGAAGGGAGATCTCACAGAGTTTTACACACAAACCTGGCAATTTTAGAGCACTGGATCCCTTCACTGTGGCTCCCAAGGCAGACAAGGAGTTGTAGCACATAGGGGCAGTCATTGTCTTCGTGCCTGAGATTTCCCTCTCATGTTTTCCCTGCTGGAATGTGGGCATCTGGCACATGGGAGCCAACCTGGCTATCACCCCAACCCACTTGCCATTAGGGAACTCCCCTCCACTTCGATGCCTTCGAAGAGGCAGCTAAAAGGAATGCCTTGGCCATGCATGGAACCCAGTGAGAAGGATAGATAGACATTTTGTTTCACTTTTTCCATGACTGAGTGCAGGTTGGAAGGACAGGTGGGCAGACAAGCTGGGTGTGATCCAAACCAGACCTCAGCTCCAAAACAAGTGGTGATTCCTGAAGCGAACCTGTGTTTTCCCACGGCTGCAGGTTAAGGACGCAGGTGGCTC
>NW_010202531.1:0-8463 GCF_000695765.1 Mesitornis unicolor
CAAAGGGGCAGTTCTGCTAGCCCCCCTCCTTTCTCCTCCAAGGATTGAAAACTATCATTTCATGATCACTATGCCCAAGACAGCCTCCAACCATCACATCCCCACAGGATCTTCTCTGTTTGCAAACAGCAGGTCCAGCAGGGCACCTTCCCTTGTCGCCTCCTTGACCAGCTGTGTCAGGAAGTGATCTTCCACACACTCCAGGAACCTCCAGGACTGTTCCCTCTCTGCTGTGTTATATTTCCAGCAGATATCTGGGAAGTTGAAGTCCCCTACAAGAACAAGGGGAAGTGAATGTGAGGCTTCCCCCAGCTGCCTATGGAATATTTTATCTATCTCTTTGTCCTGGTTAGGTGGTCTATAACAAACTCCCACCATGATATCTGACTTGTTGGCCTTCCCTTTGATTCTCACCCATAGGCACTCAGCTCTCTTGTCACTGTCGTTAATCTCTAGGCAGTCATAACATTCCCTAACACACATGACCACCCCACCACCTCTCCTTCCTTGCCTATCCCTTCTGAAGAGCTTATACCCATCTATGGCAGCACTCCAGTTGTGTGACTCATTCCACCATGTTTCCGTGATAGCTACTATATTGTAGTCATCTTGATGCACAATGGCTTCCAGTTCCTCCTACGTATTGCTCATGCTGTGTGCATTGGTGTAGACAGTGGAATTGCTGTTGTGCAACTATGAGTGACTGCACTTTGCTTCTGATGGTCGGATCCCATAGACAGAGCTGAGGATTTTGAGGCATCTGTCCCAATTGGTCACAGTCTATAAAAGTATAAAAATATATTTGAGGAAAAGTTTTGTTTCTTTACTTACTGTTGCTAAACATGTCCAACACTCTCCCTTTCTCAAAAGTAGTATTAAAAGCATTTGGTAAAGTCTTTACCAGTTTTACTTATTTAATTTTTTGCTTTCTTTGTACTTCAGGAGATAAAAGATTGAACTTTTAAAATATTCCACTCTACAGAAAATCATCGCCCCACCTAGACATTACTTTCTGGAGAACTAGTGGGTGAAATCTTGGCTTCATGAAGTTACGGAGATAACGAGAACATTTAGGTACAGTATAAGGATCTTGTGAAAGGTGCGCTCTGCAGGAAAAGCGGAATTTCTCAGTGGCTTTGCCAAGACTGAATCAGGAAAACGGCTTTTTATTTTAAGAATAAACTAAGTAATGCGAGTCACGTTATTCTGCATGTGCAATGATGATGATTTCAGTCTGGAAGTTTATTTTGCTGTCTCTGGAACTGAAATCTTGAAAGTCCTTCCTTCTTAAAGGTCAAACTTTTCATAATTAAGTAAAGCCATTGCAAAGGTGACCATCCCACTGCTCTTTCTGCTCCCAGTTGCTTCAACTGAGGGAGTTCCTCTTCCTTGTGTTTTAAACTTTGCTAGTGGTTGCCACTTTGATTTCAAAATGTTTCAGTCTTGCTATAAGCAGCAGGGAATCTCCACCCATATCTTCATTTTTGTCTTTAAGAAATTCCACAGAACTTGTAGCAACAGCTTTCAAAATCTGCAGAGTGCTTAATTAGCATCAGAGAAGAAAACTGGAAAAGATTTTAAGCAACCTTCTTTTTATTAAAGTTTTGCTTACGCTGACTCTCTTCTTGGTGCACACTGGCTCCACTTGACCAGTAGTACGTCGTGGTCCCAGCAAACAGCTCAACACTGTGGGCTTTGCCCAAGCACGTGTCCTAGCACTACTGGTACACCGGTACAGATGTCAGCTTTGAAAGACATACCCTTTGTTAATACCATTGGTTTCAGCTCCAGGTTTGTTAGAGACAAATCAGAATAGAAACTCCATCTCTACCAAGCCAATATGTTGATGATATCAGAGATTTGGTCCCTGGTTTTAATTTTCCTTGGAAAGAACCAAACTAAGATGTCAGCTTATGAGTGAAGATTAATCTGCAAACCCTTCTCCTTTGCTGTTCTAAAATAGCAACAGTCTGGAAAAAGGGATTGATGACAAGAGAATAGTGAGTAGCACTGACTAACACAAAATCACACCCAAAATCTTTTTTCCTCTTTAATAAAATAACTTAAGAAAACAAATATGTAATCCATTAAGTAGCAGGCTAGATGGTGGCTTTTGTGCCAGCATTGGCTTCTTCCCACTGGGTTCCTGCAAACAGCTGAGGCCCCCATGTTTTGAATTCGGTGCAAACTCCCACACAGATTGGCTTTTTGACTGCCTTACTGAAGAGCAGACCTGGGAAGTCAGAGCCAGAAAGTTAGATTTTGTAGCGATGGGCTGTAGTAAACCTTTGTGCTCAACATGAAGAAAGGACACGTAACCATTGGTCCCTGGAAACCCAGGAGAGAATTCATGCTAGCTATAAAAATTAACTATTGAGCTCCTGTAAAAACCCAATAAAGAAGCAGAAATGGATGTAGCCCAATTTCTCTATACATAATGTCTGTGTTATTTAGTTCCAACTTAAACAATAACCCACCCAATTTCTGAGCAGCCCAGAGAACATGGTGATGACTCAGTGGAGGGTAACCAGAGGTCATCAGACATCAGTTCAGTAGCAGTGTGGAGACTGAGACAAGCAAAATGTGGGATGTACAGTGGTTTATACAGAAATATAGGTGTAAGCCAAAGGTACAGGAGAAAAATGGAAAGTTGCATTATCTTTGGGTTGTTCCACTAAATATTTGTTTGAAGCATAGTTACAGTCAGCAGAAATGACGATGGAAGAGTTTCCTTTACGTGCGTTGTGTCTTTGTCTAGTGCTTTTCCTATCAGTGAGGCTGTTGACAGAAGTGGGTGTTTGCTATTTTACTTTTTATCCCTTCAGATGCAATAAAATTCCAAAATCAAAATGCTGCTCTCATCTGTGCAATACCAAAATATCTAGCTGAGGGAACAGTCAAAAAGCCTACACTGAAACAACAGGAAACGGGCAACCTTGGGTAGGGCTTATGTGGGAATAGGAGAGAATAGCAAACAAACAAACAAACAAACAGCCTGGCATTGAGATCCCAGACTGTGCTGGGAACACACTGAATACTTCATTATCAACTGGACGATTTGGTCTGCAGCAGCTGACACAATAATAGATGGAAAACCTTTGGCGCTCTTGGTTGTCTCTGAGAGGAGTTGCACAGCAGACACCACCACCCATTTGGCTTGTGTTTTTCAAACATGGAAAATCTGTTTGGGAAACACTGATCCTAATAAAATATCCAAATATGATTATGTTACTGAAATCTTAGGTTACCCACTACATCAGGTTCCTTTTTAGGGGATGTGTGACGTCCGTTTCTCTGCCTTGATTCATGGAGACTGGACTTCTGTCTTGAATCCTCCTCTCTTTCCATATTTTCAATCCCTTTTTTTATTCATACTCCTTCCTTCCCACACCTGTTTTTTTCCAGAACCAGGCTCTATCCCAGTAGAGCCAGAGGCATCCAGTACACTAAAATTACAGTTATGAGCAAGCTTGAATGGAACAGACAAGATCCATCCTTTTTTCCACAGGGTGTAAGTCATGTCTAGTAAGGAATGAAACTCCAAGCTAGAGTTTCTTCAGAAGATAAAAGGGATGGGCCCAGCCCAGTTAAACTTGAGAAGGCCCAAGAAGTGTCTGACCACATCCCTGTAATTCATGTGGCATGATAAGTCACAACAGTGTATAATATCCCTCACTCAGGCACCTGCAAATGCTTTGAGTCCACTAATCCCGAAAGCTGCTCTCAAATAGCTGAGTTTCAGCCCTTTCCTTTTTCTCAAAGAGAAATTTGGATTGGCTCACTCTTTAATTTAAACCATTTGCCCATTACAACTGCTTTTACAGGCAGAAATCTCTGGTTTCACAAGACTTTTAAAATCACAGTTACCTGGTGGAAGCACATGTGCAACAAACACATGGTCCCTTGCTGTCCGTAGCATTTCTGTGCGTCAGCTGCTTGTCTCAGCTCTTCCAGTGTCAGGTGTCTCATTCATATTCTTCTCACACATTTTTTGATTATAATTTCTACTTGGAGAAGCCCAAGACAACAAAGATCTTAATGAAAAACAAATTATTAGCTACAAATAAGATTGTGGACTTGAAAGAACTGTGTGAGGGTTACCATACAGCCTGCAAATTTTGGGCTGTGTACAGAGCTTACATGGCTGCATGGTAGAATAGTGATGGGCTTTGTTTCTTTTCCTTTTCCAGCTGTTCGTGAACTGCTGATTTAGGACAAGGCTTTGTCATATTTCATTAAGCAGCTTTTGTTCCCTATCTGTTCTATCCTCATGATTCCCGCAGTCATTAAATAATTTTCTTTAGTGCGTACTTTTTTGTTGTACTTACCCTTACAGTGAAGATCTTCTAATCCAAATAGACAAGACAATTCTCTTTATTCCTTTTACATAATGTTTAGGCACCACAAGAGCACAGCTTGTTGAAAGGAAGTGGTGGCAGAGCCAGAACCAAAACCCAGGTGCTGTGCCTTCCAAGCCAGCTCTTCACCTGCACCCATGCATCTATGTAGTTGCTTGCAAATTGTTAACTCCAGTTATGCATAAGGTCAAGTAGCTCCTCTATAAATTGTTTGCTATTTTTATGGGAATCATATTTTTCTACTGTATTTCCCTGCTAGGGAGTATACATTTTACATCAGTCATATAATTCAAGTTATGAGTGCTCTGAAAGGATTATTGACAATTTGTGGAACTTGCAAGAAAGGATTCAAGCATTTCAAATCCTGCCTTTCATATGACTCACCTCTGATTTAAATGCATCGAGTTGCTGTGGTTTCTAGAGTTGAAATATCAAAAGATAACCTGGAAATACTAACTGGTTTAACAAAACTTACTTGGTACATCTGAACAATTTGTCACAAACATGAAGTCAGATCTTTCCTCTTCTTATGATCATACACCCTGTGAAGGGAGATTGTAAAGACTAAGTTAAAAAAACCCAAACTGATCTCATCGCAATCAAAGTCATAATTCCCCTGAAGTCAGGACTTTACCCTATGTGTATCGACACTGGAAAATTATTTAATTGCAGGATTTAATGCTGAGAAGATTCAAATAAAAATGATCCAGCCCTTTTTTTCCCACACCAAAAATAAACTAGAAAAGGAAGACATATGCAGCATACTTTAAAGAAAAGCTTTATGTGGGTTGGGTTTAAGCATCAAAATATCAAAGTCCCATAGTCAGATGAAGACTTAGGAGAAAGGTAAAGACCAAGCATTTTAAAATGAATTCACTAGAAATTACGTTCATTATGGTGGCATTGGATAGTGAAGTTTGTGTCATGAGTACTTCTGAGCACAATCTGGATGCAGTTAAATTTTTGTTCACAAGAGGAAAAAAAATGTGCAAGAGCAAAAATGACTTAGCATGTTTTCATCTAGTTGATTCAATAAGGAGTAAAGAAAAAGGAGAATCTAGTGCCAGATAAGTAGTCAAGAGCTTGTATATGATCTAAATATCTATGAAAATATTCTGGAGGTGCTTCTCTTACTGCCTGAAGAGATCCGGCTCACAGTCAGCAAATTACTTCTATTTCATGATTAAATATCTGTATCTCCTCTTAGCTAACAATCTTAGTGCATCAGTTAACAGTTGCAATAAGGCGATCAGTTGACAATTACTAAATATTTTCTGTCTTCTCTTCCCCCAGAACATCCTGCATTATTTTCATGTCCAAAACTGCTGAGATGTTTTGCCAACTCTGAGCTCAGTGGTAAAATAAAAAAAAAAGACATTCGATCCACTTGACATTCACCAATAACTTGGTTTTTTTCCCCTTTGTTAATTCCGCACTAGAATATGAAGAGATGATTGCTTTAAAATTTTAAATTTCTATATTAGAGAATATTACTTGTGGTGTTTTGTTCTAAATACTCCTGCTTGGAGCAGAAAAGACAATAGTTCTGTATGTGAGCTATGGAGAGAGAGCTACAAACAGAAAGTGAAGCATACAAGCTTGTCCAACTACCAATGCCAGCTGAGTGGGAAATAGCCAAGACAGACCCCTCCTCACAGAGGCAGGGGCTCAGTTTTACATTCAGCAAAGGCTGCAGATGCTGTGCTTCATTCAGATTGTTGTCTGGAGATGGGACAAGGGAGATATTTTTGGAGAGTAACTAAAATTTTGGGTCTTAAGCTGAACTGATATCATTTGGCACTTGCATAGTCTTCCCTGCTCACGGCTGTATGGATCACTAATAAGAAGTTGAAACGTTTGCTGCCAGATTTCAGCCCAGAAAGTATGTTAAAAAGGTTGAATTGCAGTGATCCTTGGAAAAATCTTTGCACATCTTTGTAATTTTGTTTTATTGACATTTCTGTAATTTTTGTCACAAGGAAAGTGTCAGGAATGTTCAGCTTATGTCAGTGAACATCCATAAATACCTCTGAATAAATGCTGGAAGATGCTTCAAGCCAGAGATGCTGTTAGGCACTGCTAAGTATGATTTTATTTTACTCTCAGTTGAAGTTCTGATTATTTCCTTTTCCCAAGCAGAAGTTCCATGTAAAGTAGGCAGACAATCATATTAATAAATTAATACAGCTATAGTATTTCATTGTTGCCATGGTTTTGTGTG
Source organism: Mesitornis unicolor (assembly GCF_000695765.1). Lineage (NCBI taxonomy): Eukaryota > Metazoa > Chordata > Aves > Mesitornithiformes > Mesitornithidae > Mesitornis > Mesitornis unicolor. The sequence goes on from NW_010202531.1 coordinate 6,580, forward strand.
TGTAAATTATGATAAAGTAACCACTTACATTGAGAAAAAGCAGTTAATCACTAGGCAGGAGGCATGCACTGCTAAAAAAGTTTCCCTGGTGTAGCTAGTATTTCTTACTTAACAGCAAGTTTTATTTGGCTTGTGTGCACAGCTCTGTCTTTATGAAACTTTAATCTCAGAGCTGTCAAACCTCCTTTGACCTGGAGTTTTAGAGTAAATGGAGAGAAAAAAAACAATAAAAAAGAAAGATGCTCCTTCGTAGAAAAGCAAGCTTAGTGAACATAGTTCTAGGTGAAAATCCTGCGGTATTTTTTTAATAGCATCAATAGGAATTGATTAATGTGAAACTTTTCTGGAACATTCCTGAATCCCTGCAGCCAAAGACTTGAGAAGATAATAGACTATTTTAAATTCAGGATATTCTAGGAAACTCCTAGGGTGGCTTTTATAGTGCAGAGTGAAAGGACAAGGTGAAGTAGAGTTGTGCTAGATGCACAGCAATGCTCAGCTCATCGCACACATGAGCAATTTGTGTCACATTCTGCACAGAATAGGTTTTCAAGTAAATCAGTTCATTATAACATTTTTTCTTAACCTCTCCCCATACTTTGCACATGTAAGAGGGTAGTGAAACAGATTTGGCTTTGTCTTCCAACCTTGTATTCCCTGGACTGTGCCTCTGTGTCTCTGTATACATGGACTTTCTGTGCTGCTCCCTCTCAAGCACCTTGCGTTTCCATTCATCACCTACTTACCATTCGTTACAAATCAGGCAATTTTGCTAGCATTAACAGCAACTTTGCATGTGTTCAACATGCATGTAGCTACATTAAGCCCTGCTGACAACTGACATTCCTCCTAAGAAGCAAGAGAAAGTTCACTGCTAATTTTATTCCTGTCTGTGACCCCCCATCAAGCATTTAACTCCAAACTTCTGTGTAAATGTACATAAATGCAGTTCTGCAATGCATATAATTTCTATAATTTCTTTTGCAATCATTTTCTATATTGCACCTTTGCGTGATTGGAAGAGTGTGGATGTTGGGTCTCCAGCAGAGGCATTAGCAGTATTTTACAAGGTTTTGAGGTTGCTTTTCCTTCTGAGAATGAGGAGCACCGTAGCGATAGTCCTCCTAGGTCTTTGAGTCTGTGTCTGGTTCAGGTGATGGCTGGCCTGTGCATTTTAAAGGTTTATTTTGAATGAGTACATGATGGGAGAATAATTACCAGTGGATGTTAAGCAGCAATAAGCAGAATTAATCAATAGCATGATACATATGCCAGGACTCTGGGTTTAACCATTCTCTCAACTATAGAGGCCCAGATGTCGTGGTTTAGGCCCAGTGCACAACTGAGCACCACAATGCCCCAAAAAGGGACTAGTCAAAATAAGGACTGGGAGGGCTTCTCACCACTTAAAAGGTCACAGACAAAAGACAGACTCATCACAGGGAGGGAAAAAACCAAAACAGTTTTAATTTGTTACCAACAACATCAGAGTAGAATAATGAGAGATACAACCAGATCTTAAAAGTCAGACACCTTCTGCCCACCCCTCCCTTCTTGCTGGGCTCAGCTTTTGATCCTGGTTTCTTCACCTTCCCCCCTCCCCTTTGCCTTGAGGTGCAGGGGGGTGGGAGTGGGGGTTGCAGTCAGTTTCGTGCCATGTGCTCCTGAGGGGTAGAGGAGGACTCAGCCCAGTCTCTGCTTCCACATGGCCCCCTTTCCACAGGGGAAAAAGTCCTCAAAAGTCCAATACGGGTCTGCCCACAGCTGCACTTTCCCTCACACACAAAACTGCTTCAGCCCAAGTCCGCAAAGCTCCAATCTGGGTCTGCCCACGGTCACAGTTCCCTCACACACGAACTGCTCCAACACACACTGCCCAGAACA
>NW_010202531.1:8691-11523 GCF_000695765.1 Mesitornis unicolor
TGCAGTTCCCTTCCGATGGTTCTGAAGAATTCCTGTCTCTCTTTCTCTTTTCGGGCTGGAGCTGCAGTGAGGCTTAAGCTTAAGTTGTGGTTGGGCAAGGCCAGGCTGGGCCGGGCCAGGGCCGTGCCACCTGCACGCGGGGCCACGGTGCTCGGGGCCGGTGCCAGAGAGAGAACATGCCCTGCACCCCCCTTAAATACATGAATTATCAGGGCTGCTGATTCACCTGGCCCTGGTCAGAGGCGAGTCTGACAAAGGAAAAAGGGGAGCCTTTCAGGTAGATTCTTAAAGGGCTATTCAAAGGACTATTCTATAGCCCTTCCCTCATTACCAAAGACACAACCAAAAACCTGTCTCAGAAAACCCAATACACCAGGTTTGAAGTTTAAAGAGTGAGAAATCTTTTACGTCACAATGCAATGTGCTTAAGGCATTTAATTCAAGAGGTTGATTTAGAAGTGTTAGCCATTCTTCATATAGGTAGTAGTGACCAAAGCCTTAATCTCTGGGAGCTGTGTTACTATGTCCTTTCTAAATCTGTTTATATTTTTTGGCCTCCATACAGCTCTCTGGCAAGTCCACAGTTTAATTACATTTGCAGACAAACAAACAAATAGACCTTTTTTCCATTTCTTTTAAACATGTCAGCTGATGAAGTCTCACAGAGAAAATAATCTCACATGGATCCTCACCTCCACACAAGTGGCTAAAACCCCTGCAGATACTAGTGGCTGGTTGCTGGTAAGGCCCATTAGCAGAAGCAATTTTTAAAAAGAAACAAACCCTCATCTGCTTATTTTAATTGCTGAAACTCAAAGGTTAGAGTTTTCCTCAGGAAAACACTCAGTGTTACTGCTCTTGCTGTGTCTTTCACTTTTGCCGACTCCCACAGAGAAGATAGTAAAAAATGTTACCATAAATGTTCAGGAAAGTTCCTGAAACAGAGACCAAACCTTGGACTTCTTTGAATGGTGATGAGGGAACTTCCGACAGGTGTAACACAAGGAGATGCCACCAAATCACAGAAGAGAGCATGTGATGTGCAGCAACAGTCTATTTAGAGTATGTTGTTGCTTTTTTCTCTTTGTGAAATGTTTGCAAATATATTTTTATTTCTATAAACTATTTGGCAGACACGTTCTTCAGTTAATCTGGGTGGATTATTCACAAGTATCTTTGCCGTGTTGTTTTGTGGTGATTGGCCAAGTTAGTCACAAGATGTTCTTTCTTTGGCTTGCTTAGAGGAGTGTGCTCCTACTTAAAAGATCAATCTGGTGGATGCAATTTAAAATGCAATTTCTGTGAATGATCATACTCCTGTGTATGATTTTGAAGCAAGCTTTTTATATTACTTTTTGCCATTAAAACTCAACAAATTAAGAAACTGATGAAACTACAACTGTTCTTTCTAGATAGGAAAATATTCATCATCTCATGTTTTCATGTCACAGATACAGGTTCTTATGTGCCTAATTTGCTTCTGGATTTATATTTAATAACTGAGAGGCAGAGTACGTTTATCTTTTTCATTTGGGTGCCTGTGAAAGATGTGATCAGTGCAGCCTTACCAGCTCTGCCCTGTCCCAAGACTGTAAAATATTAATATTGAAGTGTGTATATATATGTATATAAAAATATAAATTTCAGCCTTGGGTAAGTGAGTATATCTGGTAGATAGAGAAGAGATGTGAAGAGTGGTAAGGGGAAGAGTAGCTTTGGCTGTGCAAAACACAGGGTCACTACCCCACTTTTTTGGAGCAGGCAAGAACACAGATAACCAGCATTTGAACAGTTTTGAAAACCCATTCCAGCTTATTTCAAGGCTAGGTAATGGACAAAGATCATAAAGCTAACAAAAGGTGGCAGGAAAGGACAAAGACCGAGAGGATTTAAGCAAAACACTCCTGGGTATCAGATCTCTTGTCTAGATGAATGATGTGTTATGTGTGGTCTCTGGGATGTGCTAAGGGAAAATTAGAGAATGTGGGTTAGTAAGGTGTATACAGAGGCATTGTTTGTTAGGACATACAGTTTTTAAAGTCTTTAAAAGGCTGTATTGACAAATATGGCTTAGGCTAGAAGGGATGTGTTAAGAAATAAAAACTCATGGTGACCCTCACAGAAAAGGAGGGAGAAAGCCCATGCATGGCAGAATCAGGCAAGTGAGTATGAAAAGAGGAAAGGAAAGGAACGATGAACTGTGTTGAAAAAAACACACAAGGAGCTCAAAAATGCCCTGTGTGGGGAGTGAAGGTTAATGAGACGAGTCAGACAGGGGAAACATCTGAAGATTAAGCCTTGAGGTACAACCTGAATGGCGACATTCAGGATGTCAGAAAAAGGTGAGTAAGAAAAGAAGTTCAGTGCAGCCATACAGGCAGTGTTATTTAGTTGTTCTCTGCCTTTGTAGAGGTATTTTCAAGTTTTTGACCTAGACTTCTATCGTTGCCCTTGCTGGAATAAATTCTTCTCGGTTTTTCACTCTAAGCAAGTTTAGTATTTGAAATGATACTTGGCTGAAGCTACATAAGTGAGACTATACAAAATGTGCTACTTGTGTTTCCCTAAAAGCACAGGACAAGAAGAAGTTTGTACATCCCAGGCAGGAGTTATGCTGGGTTTCCTGCAAAGCTGGAGCTGCTTGTTTGAGGGGTGATATCCCAAGGACTCGATCCTTTGGTCAGGGACCAAGTGTCACATATTCCAAATTGTTCAAAGATAGAGCTTGAATTGTTGGCAGCTTTTGGAAATCTGGCTGCAAGTGGCACTTTGGGAAAGCTGCTGATTGTTTCAAGTGTGGGAAACCACAGACAACATACACTCTGTCCTGCT
>NW_010202531.1:11554-22281 GCF_000695765.1 Mesitornis unicolor
ATATCCAGGTATTTCACAGAACCACAAAACCAGGAAAGCAATGACCCCATGTACTGCTGGAGCAATCTCCAAAGCTTGAAGTGTGAGACCACAGATCTCACTCTGCTATCCAGGTGAAAATCCTTTGCTTCTTCCCATTCCCTTGATCGATCGTTATATCACTGTCTTTTTCAGAAAAGTAACTACTGTGTGTTCACCCACTTCACCCAGAGGTAGTATTAAATATGCTGTTCTTTCTCCAAGTTGGACAAAGCAGTAAGAGATGTCATCCTTCCTAGCAGTCTCCTTCACAAGCAGACTTGAGCAACCAAATTAATAAGAGAGTAGAGTAGCTCAAATGGAACACCTTCCCATCACAGTTGGTGCTGTAGAAGAAGAGCTGGGAGGTGTGAGAGAGGGCAAAGATGAATTCCCAGTGGAGCACAGTCCATGCCTGAATTAGTAATAATGAAACAGATGATTCCTAGGGAGATCAAACTCACTTTGAAAGCCTGAAAAGGAAACCCACTATGCATTTTAACATGGGAAGACTGGAACTTCGGCTATTTTCTCTCTTTTTTTGAAGGAAGAAAAAAAGGATTTTGACAAGCCAGTGGCAGATTTCAAGTTTCCTACTCAGGAATAAATCAAAGGAACTGTTTCTTAGCATGCCATATTTCAAGTTATTAAATCATGTGCGGTCTGTACCAGTCCTAAAGATTCATCACCACTGGAGAGCCCCTAATTTGAGTTTTCAGTGTGGGCTGGGGGCACCTGCAGTGCAGGGAGCTCCTGGGGACCAGAGGAAGCTTTTGATAGGGCTGGGTGGGATCCTCAGAGGCTCCGTGAGCCGAGTCCTCTGTGTCGGTTCACAGACGCGAGGGATGGGCCGGGTTTGCTTGGAAGTTCAAGCTCAATGAACTGAGACTTTGGAGAACAATTCCTCCGGCTGCCGCCACCATCCTGGGAAGCCCTCTGAAGCTCCTCTTCCTAAGAAACCCCCCACCCTCTCCCCTGCCTCCCTCCCTTAATACGTTCACAAGTTTTCCTGACAAAAGAGCAATTACAACCTGACGGAGACAATTCACAAAGAGAGTGATGACCCCTAGGAGAGGTTTACACGACTCAACACATGGCCAGTCACTGACAAAGCCAGCCCAGCTCACATTTGATCACAGAAGAGCCTCCCAGACTGGCATGCTTGACCAAAAACTGGCTGCGTGACTCATTCGTCTGGCGGCTCTGTGATTCATGAGCCTCCAGGAGGAAGGGAGGAGGGAGGCGAAAGCTTTTCAGATCTGAAGTTAAATGTGAGAGAAACACATTCCCCAAAAAGCAGACGCTCGACTGTGTCCAATTGGTGCATGAATACTCACACAAAGCCAGGGCAGGAGTCCTGGTGTGACACACAGCGAGGCTCCTGAAGTGAGCCACGCCATGGGCTGCACCTTTCCCAAGTCCGTGGTTTGGAAGATCTTGAGTATATAAACAGGAATAGTGCCTTACGTCTTATCCTTGTGTGCTCCGTCCATTCTGGCTCTGGGATTTCCCCAGGAACATCCCACTAGGGTGTGCTTTGGAGATGATATAAGGGCTTTGACCTCATTTGAATCATTGACGAGCTAAAATTTTAGCTTCTGATCTGCACTGATAATTTGGGCTCCCTCCCTTATCTATGAAGTAAATGTATCCATGGGCAAGTGTCCCATCCTCAGAGGTGTTCACAGTCAGTAGGATGAAACCTTAGTTGGAGGGACTTTGGTCTCCATGGCCTGTGGAAGAGCCTCACCAGATGGCATGGTTAATTGCCTCACTTGTAGCTGACAAGGGCCAAGTGAGGGGAATCCAGACCTGGGCATTGGGCAGGACCTGTCCCCTGGCATGGTCTCCACCCTGCAGGAAGCTCAGGGAGGCTGCGGTGTTCCCATCAAAAATGCTTGTGCTTCCCACCGCCATACTGCTGCAAGTTGGCCATTGCAAGGGATTATGTTAATGCTTCAGACATATGGGTCAAAAAGCTAAATTATTTAGTAGTTGTTGCCAGATGGATTTTAAAACAATTAACAAGTGCTAAAAATAGGCAGTGTGCTCTCTCTCTTGGATTTTGCTAAAAACCAACTGTTTGCTGTCTGCTTGCCAGCAGTTTGTGCCTCATGCTCACTGTGGCAGTCGGGGCCTTTGTTAGTGCCTGAGCCTCAGGGTATGTTTCTCCCTCAGCGGGCATTGGCTGCATGCGTCAGGGCACAACAGTGCTGGACAGGGGCTTCAAATGTTATTGATGTTATGATGTTATTTGTTTTGTGTTACTGGTGTTGTTATTGTGATTCTGGGCAACAGGCATGCTCTATCACCTGCCTTTGGTGGCTGGATTTCACTGTTCCATGTTCATGTTGGAGTGATAAGAGCAGGACCTATTAAAGCCCTAGCATGAAAGGGGCCTGAGGGCTTAACTGGTAGCACCGGAGGACAGGAGGCTTTGAAGGATGTAGGTTTTCGCTCTTCCTTTCCGTGTTGTGGCAGGCAGGGAGACACCACCTGGGATAGGGACGCCTGTGTCTGGAGGCTGCGCTGAGGTCTCCAGTTCACACAAGGCTGCCCACAGCCATCAGGGTTACCCATGTTGGCCTGCCTTGGTGAGGGAAGAAGAAAGCATCCAGAGGACATTGCCACTTGTACGTGTGGGATAGACTCTGAAAGGAAAATCATCTGGAAGCTTGAAGGCTGTGAATTAAGTTTATGAGATGGGGTGAAAATAAATGCAAGCAGTTTGTTGATGAGGCCCTTCCCTTTAAGGGATTTTGCTGTTTGCTTCAACCAGCAAACCAGACCATCTGTAGTGAGGCAGTCTGGGACGTGTAGTTCAGTGTTTCCTGAAGCTCACAGCTCCATGTTGTCAAGTCAAGAGTATCCTCTGGCCACATTTCAAGGCTCCACCATTAGAACCTGGCTGATGGGGAGACTTTAGCCACCAGAGATTTGTTTATCTCTGTGGCACAGGATGTGCTTTGTCCAGAGTCAAAGGGAGTGTTTGTTTCTTTTTTGAGCTTGCAATCACCCATAAAAACAGGCACTTTGCATTTAGCCACAGGTTTATGAGCCTGTGCTGCCAGCCTAGCTCTCATGCTTCGCTCGGTGAGACTGACAGCCCTCAGCCAACTCAAGGGAATAGTGCAGATGATGGAGCACATTTAACTGCTGAGTTTCTGTTTCTAAAAAAATGTTACACCAGGCAAAGGGTTTGGACCTGAATGAAAGTGGTGGATCTAATTTTAGACAGTACCTATGAATGAAACTTGAAACGAGCTGTTCAGGAAATACCTTCCTCTGCATCAGTGCCAGGGAGAGTATGAGATTTAATGCTAAATTAGCCGGTGCCTATGAACAGGTTACTGCAAGAATATTTTTTCTTACATTCAATAAGTTATTTTTAAAAAAATGTCTTAATTTCTACATATATGTCCACGTCCCTCTGCAAAAGCTGCAGATCTTTCACCTCCAGGAATTGTGAGCCGTCTCTGCTCCAGTGCCATATGCTACCTTTGTTGCGTGTTTGTCACTGTGGCCTCACACTGCAGAGCTGTTTTCTTCGATCTGGTGTCTGGGGATGGCCAAAAGCAAACAGCACACAAGAGAGGGTTTTGAGCAAACTGAAAGCCTGTCCCAGGCCTCTTGCCCAAATGAGCAGCCATGCTGGCTTTCAAGAGGCCAGATCTTTTTCAGTTATTCTTTGTTATGGATTGTCCAAACATTCCTCTTTTCATAACAAAAACAAAAGACAAAATTGCCCCTGTAGATACCAAGCAGGCATCCTGTCTTGCTTCCTCACACCTTTTATCACACAGCTTTTCATGTCCATAATTTGGGACCCTGGACACCTAAGAGTTTAGCAGAAAGATAAGTCAGCAGAAAAGCTCTGTGCCTTCCTGCATAGCCTTTGCAGACAAACACCAAGTTATTGGTGCCTTTCTGAATAAATGGACTTTGCACAGCAATAGATGCAATAAAAACAGGAAAAAGTGATTGATAACAATGGGGTATCAAGAGGTCTAAACCACACCACTTTATCAAAGAGTAATTTGCAGGTATTGTAAGCCAACTGCTCCTATCTAACCCTTAACAAGATTTTCAGCCATCATCAATGGAAGCTTTACTTAGTAAATCACAGAAAAATTTTGTAATGCTTTTTTGTTCTTTATCTGAATAATCTGTGTCTTGTTCTGGTTCTGGGGGTGTTGATCTCTCTTGGTTCAATGATGTGAACTTTGGTTAGCAGATGGTTCACACGAGATAAACTTTGCTTACAAAAGGTTAGATTGATACCTAAAGAAATCTCAGCTGAGATGTTCATAGCCTGTAATATAGCAGATAAAATACACTTTTATTTAATGAAAAGATAACAGGATGTCTCTGAGCTTCCATATTACCCTCTGTGGAAACTACCTGAGTAATCTATTTGTACTAATGCTTGTAGAATCTCTTCAGGCTGTAGAATCTCTTCAGTTCCGAGGGCTTCAGGACACACAGCCCAGACTGGGGAGGGAAAGTAGAGTAAGGTGGGTGGGAATGTAGAGTTTCGGGTTGGCCTTCAAGAGGTATCTTTTGCCTCGTATCACATGACAGTGTGAAAGTCACAGGCAAAAGACAACAACTCTTGTTAGTTGACTGCTATAATCAATCACAGGTCCCTCTCAGTGACCAGAGACTTTAATTTAGGCTGTTTGCATACAGTCTGGCTGAAGCAAGCTAGCAGTGCTGTGCAGGGAGCTCGCTGTTTTCAGCAAAGCTTCGGGGATGATGCTCCAAGCTCATCATGCACTGACTGCACACTCCAACATGTGAAACAGACAGACAGGTACCGACTGCCTTCACACCTCACTTCCTCAGGATGCTCTCACCCAAGCTTTGTTGCCTGGAAGCATTCATGCTAATTAAGGGTAGCCTCGGGATATTTGTGAATGTCTGACAAGCACATTTCTCTGCCTACTTTTGCTCTTTCTGAGCTGTATCTGCAGTTGCTGTGCGAGTCAGGCAGGGCTGGCTGTCACAAGCGCCTGCTCGGGGCCGCTGGTGCGGGCTGACATTGCAGCTGGGAGAGGCTCCGGATGGGAATCACAGCTGCCCTCTGCTCTGCTGTTGTGATGGACATGGCCTTGCCAGGGCTTCAGGCAGAAGTTCAGCTAGAGAAACGTTTTCAGCTGTGGTGACAGTCTTGGATACTTCTGTAGGTTGGACGGAGACAAATACAAGGACTGGTGGAGAAGACGAAAATGATGTGGGTCAGGTCTCTGAGCCAAGTCAGTATGAATTTTGTTAAGCCATGTTGATTTATACCACAAAAGGATCTAATGCACTCAGGGATCATCAAATGAAAAGTGCAATATAAAAAAATGTGTGTCATGATGGTGATTACATTTCCAAAGGGCTCTGTTTGTCATCTTCTGCCCTTTTTGTTTTCCAGCATCCTTTTGTCTTTGTGTCTCGTACCTCAGCCATGATCTATTTTCTATCTCATTAAGTCTTCATAGCAAAGCTATAATACCACCTGATTACAGCACAGATAGGAAAGAGAGAGATCAGAAACATTGCTTGTATTCATAGGTAGTAAATGCCTGCCTGTCCTATATTTGTGCTTGATTTATTGCTCTGATCCTTTTCTGTGAATATATATATGGAAAGCTGCATTGCCAGAACAATTCAGGCCCACTTAAAAAGATGATGGGATTCTTAGAAAAATCCAGAAAGACTTTTCCCTCAATTTGCCAGGAATATACGGTGACCCAACGAACTGACTGAGTGGGAAGGAGTGAATCTGCCCGGCTAAGTAAGAAAACTTCAACCCTGAATCTGTGTCAGCTGCGTGAAAGGAACTCAGGCAGTTTCTGAGGTTATGAAGTATGTAGATATTTGCACAAAACTGTCGTCCTGTTGAAGGCACAGGAGGTTATTGATTAATGTCAATGAAGTGAAGATTTCACTTGGGTTCTTTCCCCTTCTTCTGTTCAGGCCAGACCAATATTGCAAAAGCCATTTCTTCTCTAAACAGCAAGTTCTCCGAGTGCTTAAGCAGCTCTTGGGAAGAGCTGACCTTACTTCACTTCCAAATGAAAAAAAAAAACAACATTTGAAAACATTCAACCCTTTATAGCTTTTAGCAAATTTATCAGACTGGATCCCATTGCTTCACTGAAGACATTTCAAACGCTGAGATTTAAAATGGGCTTTCCAAAAGATGTTTGGTGAGGCATGTATCAGTGATGTCCAGGCTCATTTGGAATAACACGTATCCCTTGAGCTCTTTTTAAAACCTTATCTCTGCACTTTTCTGTTGTTAGGTAAAAAAAAAGGGTGTGTCTTGGGATTTGCTTGTAACTACCAGCTATCTATAAAATCCACAATTGCCATGAGCCATTACTTCTCTATCCCTTCTATAATAAAATTCAGGGAAGTAACACCTTTTAACAACAAGCAAGCCTACCTTAATAAGACAAAAGTTTTGTGCTAGAAATCCAACTTTCCACTGGCAGCATTTCTGGTTAATACTGGAAAATCCAAATATTTGATTAAACTTTTCTGGAATTTCAGGGAATACATTGGCATGCTGCATGGGCTAGTTCTTCATAAAGTTTTCAACAAAACAGCTTATGTTGGGGCTTAAAGGAGCCTCTCTGAATCATCCATCTCCCTAATTTCTTTTCTGGTTCCTTACGTTTCCTAAACTGGCTCCTTAAATGACTTATGTTCTACTTTACAGAATGCATAGACACAAATAAAGTGCATATATGAGGAAGGAATGTTCCTCCATCCCACAAAACAAATTAAATACATTGATCCAAAATCACCCTGGGGTAACTCCTGTTAATTCAGACGAAACGCATGAATTGAGTTTATTAAAGCAACATTTCTGATACAGATTGGAAATATCAGTCAAATCATAGAATCATAGAATCATAGGTTAGGTTGGACGGAACCTTAAATGAAGTTTTGCAATAGTAAAATGATCGTTTATTAGTGATGAGTGAATCACAAAACATCTAGCATGTATGTTGATCTTAGAAAAACAACTGAAAAAGTTTGAAACCTGATCAGGTCGGTCTGAATCCGTATGTCAGCAAAACTGCTTGGAAGTAAGTCTGAGTCAGGATTCTCGTTCAGACATACTTCTGAAACATCCAGATTTATAAGGTTGGATAGAGTTGTATCTCAGCAAGAGCTGAGATTAGGGATAGTGAATTGAACTGGTAAATAAACAAGAACAAACTCGTTCCTAAATTTTGTATGATTGTGATCTTTTGGAGGTAGTCACACAAATCCCTCAAACATGCCAAAGCTGCAGAAGGGAATATAAAAACAGGGGAGACAAAATTAGTTTTCAATTCTGACTTTAAAAATAAACAATGCAAGTAATTTCCAAACTTCTGTTTTGTTTTGTTTTGTTTTTTTCTTCTTAAACATTCTGTCAAACTATAAGTATGTTTTCAAATGTCTCTGTACAGAAATCAGCTCTGTGTTGGAAAAGCATGATTTTATATAGATTTTATAGAAAATTTGGGGGATAGATACTCTAATCATATGCTGGGCCACAGTATTTCTCCTGAGGATCATGAAGCCAGAGATCGTCCTGGTATAATCCTTGACCAGACGGTGCTCTCACAGCTCTGACCTCTTAATTTCAGCTTCTCAATTGACCTTTACATCAAAGGACTTGCAGATGCATCTCAGAGAGGAGGTGTGTGCATGTGGCTCTCCTCCCACTTGACTCTGGTCTGTCCCAGAAGTGCAGGACAGGGCAAGTTACTGCATGGTTGGATCCTGGACAGAGAGGGCTGATTGCTTAGAGGCTGCTACATCCATTTGAATTGAGGGAATAGAGTCCCTTTCCCTTCAAACTCTCAAGTGATCACTCTTTGTAGATTCCATTGAATCCGTAAGACCCGTTGCTGGAACAGCAATGACTGCTCAGTCCCCACCTGACCACATCACACTGGGGTACAGGCTCATTTGAGCCCTTGACATGCAGGGCTGTCCCCTCACTGTCCCCCGATGGTATCAGGTTTGTAGGGTGGCTTACATATGTAATCAAAACAAAAATACTGCATGATGTGGCAAATCATTGGTTCCAGCAACTGGCAGCTATGTCCAGTGTAGCTAAATCCCAGTACAAAAGTAAATCTTTGGGATAACCCACACAATGACCTGGAGTAATTATCCTGCATACAACTAGACCTCAGCTTCATTCCTGTCGCGATCACTTTTATAGCAGCCTAGAAGAATAAACTGCTTGATTTACAGAAGTTGGTTTTCATCTCTGTTGTCTGCAATTCTGTGGTTCGAGAGCAGCTATGACTCTATGGCGCCATGTACAGTAGGATTCAGTTTTGTGCTGCTTTCAGCGAAATCCTGAAAGGATCTTTACTTCAAACTTCTTAAGGCTATGAAATCTTGAAACACTCACTTATCTTTATTCAATATCTTCTCCAGCAGATGCCCTTGTGGTCACTGTGATATTTGCAGAAGTGTTAGGAAGAAGCTCATCCAACCTTGCAGTGGGAGCAGGAGGGAGAGGGAAACCTTCCAGAGATGGGTGCTCTGGGTGCTGCAGGTGTATGGAAGGCATGGCTCAGTAATGAAGGTCTTCATTGAAGCATCAGAAGACCTGTTGTAAGTCTTTTTGCTGCCACAGATACCCTGTGAAACCTAAATCAAGTATGCTGCTGTTTAACATTATCTCCGGTTCGTACCTCCCAAGGATGTTGTAAGAGGAAAGGCAGGGAAGAGGGTTTGGGTACGCTTGGGTGTTTGGTGATTCTGGCCTTTACTCCTCCAGACTGCTGTAAGAGGAGCTGTACATTAAAGAGTACTTTTCTAAAGATTTCAGCTACTTAATTAGACATCTTGGGCAAATAATAATATTGAGGGAAAATGCCTAAATAACAACTTCCTGCTGCATTTCAGCAGCATGCAGCATTCCATGTGTCCTATCCTAACAGCCTACAGCTGGCGTCATGGAGTGTCGTTACTCCTCAGAGCTGAAGTCTGGGGTCATCAACCCAGACACACTAAGTCCTCTGAGATCAGGACTCACCAGATCATTTAATAATCTTGTCCAAGACCTGGCATAATAAACTGTATGGATTCTTATTATTTTCATATGTTTAGGTAAAGCAGAGACCCACCCTTCCAGTTTGGAGCAACCTTCTCACTAAAAATGTGTTAGCAGGTTCTGTTTCTGCTCTGGCCATGAGAGGATCTTACCTGGCCATACAGAAACAGTCTACATTCCTAGAGCTAGTGATCTGCCAGAATAAGTGTTAAAATGTGCTACCTCAATGAAATACTGGTCTTTTGAATCAAAGGGGTTTTCAACCTCAGGGTCGTTTTGAGCCTCAGTAAGAAAAGTGCATGTCTAAAGAAATACATCTCCTAAGACACTGATTTCCAGTAATGGAAACAAAAGGGCAAAGTCTTGCACTGAATCGCAGCCCAGAGAGCTGTGTGAGCACCCTGGTGGGTTTTTCAGTGGGTGAAACCGAGAGCAAATTTTAAACTTAATAAGGGAATATACAGGTAAGCAGACATTTCTTTTTTCATATGCATCTTTCACCAGAATGAGGAATTATGTTTAAGTATTTGCGTTGTAGAAAGTAAACTCATTCTTTACTTCTGTCTTCATTTAGCCTGAAAGGAAGTCAAGTCCAAAGTTATTCCACTGCCAGTCTGTAAAGCAGGAGCAGCAGATCCCTCCTGGTGTGCCTTCACCAGAATACAAAATTTAGGGTACTCGGGAGGCAAAAAGGAGCTGCATGAGTCAGTTTGCAGGCTGGAGCCTTGGTCTTCCCGTGACAAGCATTAGTCAGAGTGTTCCTGGCATGTGGCAGGACAGCGGAGAGAGTGCCTAGACCTTGAGGGTCTCCTGCGAGTTTGGCGGCTCCCACAATCCCTTCTAGAGGCAGCTGCAGTTCAGCGGCGTGCAAAACGATCCCTCTGCAGAGGTCATGGAGCACTCCTAGTCTGCCGAGCAGGAGCTGGGGTCTGGTGGGCTGAAAAGCGCTCCACAAACATCCGTTATTATTCTTGATTAGAGAAGCTATATATAGATCCTTTCAGGATCGACAGAATCACATTACCAGGCGGACAACAGAAAGTACAAATTTATCAAAATTAAATGGAAGTCAAGAGAACATACTGTCTAAGGCAACAAGGCAGTTCAGACAGCTCTGCAGCAGCCTAAACACATGACAGACTCAAGCAGCTCCCACTGCTGCCAACACAACTGCTCGCAGGGGCTGCCAAGAAGCCAGATGCTGCTGCTGGAAAAAATATCTTCCAGAGTTTGGCATCAAGATCCTGTGATTACCATCCAAATGGGAGGAGATGGAGTGGTAGAATGTGAGTTTAGTGTTTAGCACCCCAGAACTGTGCAGCAGCCTTTGAAGGCAGAGGAAAAAAGTTCAAGCAAAATATTTTTGCTAAAAATATGTTCGGAGAAAAGAATTTTTTTTTTTAAATAGCAGAAAACCAAACTGTTATTAAAACAACGCAAAATATTTTATGTCCATATCAATTAAATGAGTAAAACCGAAGAGGATTGTGGATTCTTTACTTGAGTAAATTATGTTAAGGAATAGTTTTATAAAGGTCAGAGCATGAGCTCTTTGTCTCTCATGTTGTTGCTAATGGAAAGTTCCACTGCAGATAGCATCATGGCGACTCCCCTACCCAAGACAAATAGAGATGGGTCGGAGCATTCC
>NW_010202531.1:22312-28453 GCF_000695765.1 Mesitornis unicolor
GGTAAGGGTTGAATTTAGATCCAAAGACTGAAGTTTGTCCTTCTCTTTTTGACAAACAGAGGCCAAATCCCTAAATCCAGACTGATCCATGGGTTGGGGAAAATGTTGAGCCCCAAACCACCTGAGCCTGGTTCCAAAACTTACAGCTTAAACCAGTGTTTGAAGGTAATGCAATAGAAGGATGAGCCGTTTCTTAAAGAGGCTGAGGCTGCTCCTGAACCACCATCTTTTCTTCCTTTCTAATTGTAGCCAATACATTCATAATCTGTGACTACAGAAGGATTGGGAGTCCCTTCTGTCAGGCAAGGTCTCACCCCATCTTGCCTGCCTGAGGCTCCCCAGTGGGCACAGTGGTTACGAGCGCTCTGCACTTTGAGGAAAGCGGGTGAGACAACATCTGCTGCCCTGGCTGGCCGCACTCACCTCTTGTCTCCTTTCTTACATTTCTATATGTGTGCTGGTTCTGCTCCATGACTGGGAATTCTATTATTACAGTAATAGTAGTAATAATTATAATAATAACAACCCAAGTGAGAACTCAGAAACTTACATCTGCAAAGTTAAGATCCAAAGACTGTTTTGTTTTACTTGTGGTTTTGGTTGCTTCTTTTGCTGACAGATCAGTATTTCAACAAATGTTATCTGCTTGCCTGTTATAACATATCAAAAAAGAGTAAACGAAGCCATTCATCATCGTCTCCCATACTCTGCTTTCTGGACATGTCAGATCATTTAGGAAGGGAGGTGGGCAGAGAAGCAGAGAGCATCTGTTCCCTCACTTGGGAACTCGCCCGGGGATGCTGCCGGTCAGCACCTTGTCCTTCAGGGAGGTTTGTAACATGGAGAAGGACCTGTAGCAAACCTGTGTGTGTCCTAGAGGTCTCAGGCTGTGTCATTCCTGGCCAGTGCTGGTGATGATGGTCTTTTTGAAGGCCACAAAGATCCCAGGTAACTGCTTACCCAGTGGGATTTTCCAGTAGCTTTTGCCACAGCTGACCACTGGAGCTGATAAATTCAACTGTTAATTCTACAGCAACCGGATGATAATCTGAAAATGCCCCACTTGCCCTTTAAGGTCACTGAATACTGACCTGCGTGTGTCTGATATTTCAGTCCTCACCAGATTGTGTTTGGACATTACTGTTTCATAAGGCTGTTTGGCTCAGAATGGGTGAAAGTGGGAGCGTTTCCAGGTGAAATGGCAGCAAGACACTGACACACAGCTCTGGTGTCCCACAATCCATCCTGGACATTGGGACAGATCTGCTTCCCCAGCCCTCAGCCAGTTCAGGAGCTCTTATGGGAATGAGCTCTAGCATGTGGGTGGCATCTCATCTCACGGCCTCACCTCCACTTGCCAGCACATGCTGTAGTTCAGGTATGGTGTTAGCTCTGGCAGTGCTGATGGTCCCAGGTGGACGGAGTATCCAGACATGCCTTTTTGCTTCGCAGAGGAAATAAATTTAATCTGCTTCAATTAACAGATAGGATTTTTTTCCCTGACACACATAATTGCTAACTATAATATATTATCTGTCTCTGCATTATCACTTCTCTAGATTTCCCTTGTCATTTGACTGTGTGTGTTCAGAGACACGCGTGCCCTCTCAAGCTCAGGTTTCCAGCTCTAAATCCTGCCTTTTGTAAGTGTTATTTCAGTAACATCAGAAGCAGCTATGTTTCTACTATTTCAAGATCCATAATGAATTAAAATAATTTGTTCTTCAAATAATCTTTAAGTCCTTGATGATGATGTTATTCAGTTGATTAGCTTAACAGAGGCTCCTGGAGCTCCCTAGGTTGTGAAGCCTCTCCTCAATCACTAAATTTTGATCTGGAGTTCAAGTAAAATGCTACATAATGTTATTCTGGCATACAATTTGTATTTGGAAATGTAATTCAGTTATGTTTCACAAGGAAGGTTTAAACTGTTAAGATACTATAAAGAAATGGCCGGTAGGTTTTCAGTTGAACTTTGGGAAAGGAAAGATGGGGGACCGAGCCTTTGCAAGGATCAACTGGCCACCTGTGTCTCTAAGGAGAGCCCTCCATGGCAACTTCTGGAGGATGCTGTGCTCTCTATGCCTTTTCCAGCCATGCAGGACATCTGGATACCGTATGTGAGACTTTCTGTTGGTGCCTGCCGGTGTTGAAGAATCTTAGCTGTAAATTAAGAGGCAAGATGTCTCTTGATATAACATCTGAAATTAGGATGCTGTAAGATTTGGGTAGTTTAAGTGTTAGCATATTCTGGTCACTTTGAAGAGGTGCTAGAGCCAAATTCTTCTTCAGATGCCGAGAGCCTTAAAAATCTAGGGTTTTGGCTGTTGTTGCTCACTCACGTCTTCATGTGTTACCTTCAGTGGATGTGGTCTACCTTTAGCAAGGCTTTTGACACCATTTCCCATCACATCCTCACAGTCAAACTTAAGAAGTGTGGATTGGATGATTGGATAGTGAGGTGGATGGGGAACTGGCTGAAGGGCAGAACTCAGAGAGGTGAGGTCAGAGTCTAGTTGGAGGCCTGTGTCCAGTGGTGTTCCCCACGGGTTGGTACTGGGTCCAGCCCTGTTCAATACATTCATCAGTGACTTGAACAATGGGACAGGGTGTGTTCTCAGCAAATTTGCTGACAATACAAAGCTGGGAGGAGGGGCTGACACTTCAGAAAGCTGTGCTGCCATTCAGCGTGACCTGGACAGGCTGGAAAGTTGGGCAAGGAGAAACTTAACGAAATTCAACAAGGACAAGTGTAGAGTACTGCATCTGGGAAAGAACAACCTCATATATCAGTATAGGTTGAGGATTGACCTGCTGGAAAGCAGCTCAGAGAAAAAGGACCTGGGAGTCCTAGTGGACAGCAGGATGACCACATGAGTCAGCAATACGCCAAGAAGACCAATGGCATCCTGGGGTGTATTAGAAGAGGGGTGGTTAGTGGGTTGAGAGAGGTTCTCCTTCCCCTCTACTCTGCCCTGGTGAGACCGCATCTGGAATATTGTGTCCAGTTCTGGGCCCCTCAGTTCAAGAAGGACAGAGAATTGCTTGAAAGAGTCCAGCACAGAGCCACTGAGATGATGAGAGGACTGATGAATCTCCCTTATGAGGAAAGGCTGAGAGACCTGGGTCTGTTTAGCCTGGAGAAGAGGAGATTAAGGGGAGATCTCATTAATGCTTATAAATGTCTGAAGGGCAGGGGTCAGGAGGATGGGACCAGACTCTTCTCAGTTGTGCCTAGCAAAAGGTCAAGGGGCAATGGTGACAAACTGAAACACAGGAGGTTCAACCTAAACATAAGGAAAAACTTTTTTACTGTGAGGATGACAGAGCACTGGACCAGGCTGCCCAGAGAGGTTGTAGAGTCTCCTCTGGAGACATTCACACCCCGCCTGGACGTGTTCCTGTGTGATCTTCTCTGAGTTGATCCTGCTCTAGTAAGGGGGGTGGACTGGATGATCTTAAGAGGTCCCTTCCAACCCAGACCATGCTGTGATTCTAGCAGAGACTATGAGTCTGTGGACATGGCTGAGTTACTGTGAGATTGACTTAGGTGTTAACCATCAGCATCTCAGCTACGGCTCAGTTTTTGCCCATGCTTGCCTTTCCCCTGGAGTAAAAGTACACGAGCTTTTGTTCTTAAGAGTAACAGACAGCTATAACATGCTGTAAATTGAATTTACACAATGGTGTAAATTGTGTTTATCCCACTGAAACTTCTCTATGTACCCACACCCTTTGCAAGATTCCATACCTGGATGGATCCACAAGCCTATACAGGGGACTTGGAGGGAAAAGCTATATATGATTCACAATACAGGACTTTTATCCTCAGAGCTGGCTGATTTAACCTCTTCCCATCAGTTTACTTGGAGCAACTAACCAATTGCACAGTAAGCCAAACCAGCACTAGTTTCAAAACATGTGAGAACTAGGATTCTTTGAATCAAGAACCACAGGTTTAAATCATGTCTCTCAACTTCAGACAACATGCAGCAAGTCCAAGTTTGTCCTTCTGAACAGAAAGATAATATAACACGTCTGAAAAAATGTGCAAAAAACCAAATCACACAATGGTTATAGCTAAACCTAAACACTGCCTTTGCCAGCTGAGAAAAATGCCTTTTCTGGGGAGCACAGCTAAGATGTTGGATGGCTGCCTGTCTCATCTGTGGGAAAAGGAAGGGACTTCTGTTGATGGGGTGGCCAGTACCCTCCAGAGTCTGCACGCAGCTTTCCCTCTTTCGTCGAAGGATGGCTTAGGGACTATGACCTCCGTAAGTCTGTGCTAGCCTTTGAAAACTTACATAGTCTCATTTCTAACTCTTAAGTAGTTTAATTCATACTAGAATGACCCATTGCCTCTTGTTGCAACTATGTTTTATTATATATTATGTCACAGACAGGAACAGATTCCAGGAACTGTTGGTTACCTCCTTGTATTAGTATGTTGGCATTTGGTTGTCTAGAACAATATCTGAAGCTCACCTTCTTGGCATCATCTATTTCTCATATTTTTGTCCAAGGAAAATATCTTTGTTTTATCTGTATCTGGAACTGACTTAGTTTGGTTTTTGAATATCCTACAGAGCATCCTGCTTAGACTGCGAAACGTAAGCCTTTAAAGTACACATACCAAGCACTTAAGGCAGTTAGAGTATCCTCTTTTCCTGGGAAGCACAACTTTACTCATTAGGTGCAGGACACCTCTACTGAAAAGCCGCTGGTCATTCCCTCAGGTCATCTGCTTCACTCGGGCAGCTCCAATTACCTTCGCAGAACCATATCACCCATAACAACCTAAGGAAATCAGGAAGTCACTGAACAAGGGAAGTAATTACAGCTTCTTTCAGTACTGAAAAAGGAACCTGTTCTTTTACGATCCATCAAAACCATGTGTTTGCCTTTAGTGGTTAAAAGAAAGGGTGTGCAATTTGGGAATAATCCAGCTATGAAGTTTCCTTAGTAATTGGCAAGTTCTGAAAGGTTTTCACTTCTGCAATTTAAAGGTGGTGAGCACGAGATTAATTTAATTTTCTTTTAGATTAGCCTTTGAGGCCACTAAAAAACCAAACAATGACATTTGCAAATGGTGAACCCACATTTCACCCATTTAACATAAATATTATTTTGTTAACTACCTTTAAATTTCATTTATTATGTGATTAAGTCACGCTGTAAACCAGAATATCAGTCAGTGTAGCTGTATCAGACATTCAGAATTCAAAAAATATTTACCATTCTCAGAAAAAAGTCGTGTGTTACTCAACCCTAAGTAGTAGTATTATCAGTTTACGCAATTCACTCTTGTTTTTCAGTCTTCATTTCAACACACCCCTTCATTTGATTCCGATTCAACTGATTCTAGGTGAAAAAGAGTATTTGTTTGCAATAAAGCTACATGCATTTTTATATAACCGCTTTTCAGATGTACAGGGTACAGGCACGTGTCATTGGTTTAATAGAGGGAGTTTTTGTAACTATGAGCATGAACCATATATTCTTTTTTGAAATAAAATGTCTGATCGCATATGGTACTTACCGCTGTGCTTAGGCTGAGCATATGACTAATCTGGCTGAAATCAGTGGAATGACTCAAAATGCTTAAAATTATGTGCATTCCTGCCCCAGGGCCAAGATATGGGATGTTTAATGCTGAGAGAACATTTTTCACCTAAATTACAGTTCATTCAGTCTTTTCTCTGGAAGAGTCCTTAAAAAGAAGAATAACAAATATATTAGAATATTGCTCCCAATATTTGGTAAGGGGAGTGTCTAAAAATTACATCTCACTTTTAATCTAAAAATTCAGTAATTAGATCATCATGTTACATTGTTTAGCATTTATTCAATATTTGTGTGTCAAGTTTTCAATGTCCTTTGTATCATATAAATTACTTGACATAGGTGGCCAATTTTTTTCTGTTAATGAACTATCTACAAATCTCTGCCTGTTTCTCAGGTATGTTTGTGGCTGATGAAGAAAGTGGCTGTATCCCCAGTAGGCTGTGACCAAGCACGGAACCATGGAGACATGATCCCAAGATGAGGCAGTTGGTGTTCCTGAGGAGGAACTACAACCACAGTAAGTGCCTCCATGCATATCCTTCTGTGAGGGCGAGATCTACGCTTTCCCAGTAGAAC
>NW_010202531.1:28484-44668 GCF_000695765.1 Mesitornis unicolor
TTTCCAATATGCCAGGGCCCTCTAACTGCTGTAAAATTTGCAGTATGTTATGTATTTTTCAGTTGCCACTAAAGTGTTTTGAGTTTTGTCCTCTAAACCAGGCACAAAGGTCTTCCTGATCTAAGAGCAAGGGCTGTATCTGCTCAGGGCAGCAATACCGGCTGCTAAAGAAAATTCAGAGAGAAAGGAAAAACGATAGCACCCTTCATTGCTGAGCTGTTTCCAAAGGCTCTGCAATCCTCTCTGCTCCCCACACACTCCTCTCTGCTGGGGTTTTACCAAACCCTCTGTATGTTCAATGATTCATCCTCTCCATTGCCGAGACACCTAAACATTTCCAAAGGAAGGCAAGAAACCAGGTCAGCAGAGTGGAAGTAACCAAGGAAAAAAACACATGGTCTTGTATTGGGAGAAAAGTCAGAAAAAATAATACAGTAAAGTGGGATTTAAAAAAAAAAGAAAAAATTAAAGAAAAAAAAAAGAAAACATCCATGGAATGGATTCGAAAACCAACATCTGACAGCTGTAGTATATTCAGTCTAACATCCCAACGGCTCAATAAGAAAAGCAAAGCTAATAGTACAGGCTCTGAAAATCCCACGTCTGAGTTATTTTGGGTTTACTCAACAGAGATACTAAAATATAGCTACGTTTTAATTCCATTTGTCCCTTAAACTATTGGGGAGCAGTCTAACTTGAGACACAAGCTGAGGCACCACAGAAAAGATGTCAAAATATTCTCTGGTAGAAAGCAAGAGATAGTCCTCCCTGTAGTGTCCTTGTCCCTCAACAGCCTGAATGGAGGCCATCACTCTAGCCTTGTGTCCGCAGGCTGCTCTGCAGGACATTCAGGGGATTATCTGCAGTTCTGCATGGACCAACCTGACCAGCAGAAACTTACTGAACTGGTGAGGGAGAATTTCCTTTTGTAGCCTCCCATTAGCTCATATCTACCTTTGACCCTTTCCCTGTTCCTTTCCAGATTTTGTTTTTCAACGTAGCTGCCCACATAGCTAGTGCCGTGTGGCTCACATGCTCACAGTGGTGGGTTCCTGATCTCAAAATGTGGATGTTTCTGGCCAAAAACGTTTCATACCTAACTCCAAAAGCATTTATTGGCTCCTTCAGGACAGTGTTAGAGCCTTCACCAAATACCCATGAACACAGCTAGCTGATCCTGCCACCAGAACTCCATCGAACTTGGGTGATTGCAGCCGTGGCAAACAAACTGCGTGCAGATTGATTTCACTTTCATTCTTGCAGCTCAAGCCAACTGGGAATGTAAACCACACTGACCAAGAAAAGTTGGGGAAATTGCCAGTGAATGCAGAAAAAAAGAAAAGGAAGGAAGATGTGGAAAGCAGGAGGTAAGAAAATGAACACTGTTTATTTAATACTCAACATGTTGATTTGGGTTGGAGCTCACAAAGTGGTCAAATGTCTGCGGAAGTGACCTTCCCTTTGGCAAGAACAAGACCTCAGATCACTCCTTTGGTCTCTGGGTGAGGCTTAGCTGAAATAATTGTTTGGCAGAGACACTAGGTGAGCATAGAAGTTAAAACCCACCTATCAGTGGCATTTTGGGGGTTTGGTTCAACCCAGTGTAGGGTTTGGTGCTGGTGAGGAAATTGCGATTCACATCTAGATTCAGATGTGGAAGGAAAATACAAACATCCAGAACGTCTTTCCCCCATATTTTAAGAGTGTTCAGATCCAGGGGCTGGTTTTGACTCTATGAAGGTAAACTTAGTCCTCTAGAGGGCATGGTTACACTGATTATATATTTAATAATTAACTAGTATTACCTTGGCTACCTGTTCATTTTTACCAGTATAAATCAGGAGTCAATGAACTGACCCAGAGTTTCGTTGTTTTTAAACTTTGTTGTAAGATTTTCTATATAATCTCTCTTCTTGAGGAGGCTGATCCTGTACAGGCCAGAAGGTTTGGGTTTGATCATTGGGGAAGTTTTCCAAGAGGTGGCTGTAATTATTTCCTTGGTACCAAGATCCAGTGTGAAAATCAGTGGATCTATTTTTCATGTGTATTTATGCACTTGCCTTGGTTAATCTCAGTATCCCTTGGTAGCAGCCGGGTCTGGGTCATCTGAATAGTAGCACAGTATGGGGTTAGTGTCTATCTTTCTCAGAAAGCACGGCAGCTCCAGGCACTAAATGGCAATTATTCTTGTTTGGGCAATCTGATGGGTGAACTCATTCGACCAGATTTCTAAGTTAACAAAATTGTACAGATGTAAATATGGCTACCATCTGTCTTACTGAATGCATTTCCCTGGCATGCAAACAGAGCAGAGGTTTGAGTCCAGGACCTTGTAATGCAAAGGAAGATGCTGCTCTAGCTGATCCAAAAGTCCACCTCCTCCACTGAGGCAACACAAGCTATGCAAAGCCCTTTAAATCTGAAAGACACGTAATTGTAAAGCTTACACAAGGTTCACTTGTCTGTAATGCAAACACCTGCATTTTATTCAGTTTTACAATATTTAAATCCCCTTATAAAATAAACGGCTACTTGCTGGAACATTACCCATGCTGTATGTCCAAGATCTGACGAATTTAAAAGCTATTTTCTAAGACGCACTGGAGAAAGAGAAGGACTGCAAAGAGCCATCAGCTAGAGTTACATACAACAAAGTATCAGTCTATTTTTTGTGGCTTCCTTCAGCTTCTGAGCACATTCCACAGGCATAACATGTTAAGATTTCTTTCTTAGGTCATTCATAGTGCCAGCACCTAGGAACTGAGAAGCGTGTTAATCTACGCTAATTTGTTATCATCACTGAGCTGTGCCACACGGTATCCTTTTACTTTTCTTCAGTTACACTTGGAAGTCATCCTTAGCCACCGCATCCTCCTTGTCCTGGACTGTGATCATTATGGTCTTGCATTTTCTCAATTTGTTCACAAGAAAAAAATAATTAAAAAAAATAAATCCATTTTGCCTTTTTGTTTTTTACTTCTTTCTCATGGCTGAGGAAGTGATGTTCTTAACTGGTTTAAAAGATATCTACAGGCCTGTACGTGAACCAGAATTCTTGGGTTGAATCTACACTTCCTATTTCAATGTGGAGCTTTAGAAAGGTTGGGCTGCCTTTCCCTTGAGTTGGCCATGCTCATAAACGTTGGCCTAACCAACCAATATATGGTCAAAGTCCATATAATTTACTGTCTCACACAACTTCGTCATTAGTGGGTTTGCAGGAGGAATACCGTCTAGAAGAGAGTTTAGTCCTGGAAAATTGTTCCTGACCTGATGACCTCACCTTTTTCTGAAAATGGATTAAGGTGCTCTGAGCAATACTGTAGATCTCTCTTTTTCTGCCAAGAAATCATACACTCTAGGCCATGTTTGAGAAACTGCTAAAATAGCAATTGCTCCTGAAAAATTCAGGCTGGATATTTATGCAGAAGAAAACACCTCTTCATAGCTTAGTTTGTAATAAAGATTAGAATTTACTAGATGAATCCAGCAAAACCTTCATTCTTCATTTCAGAAAGAGAGCCAGACAAAACTCTTTTTCAAAATAGAAAAAAACTGATGTAATTTTCTATTCTCCCTTTTGTCTTCATTTTCAGCTAATGTTTGAATTTAATAACAGCACGGATTTCCTGTGAGAACTAAGCTGGTACAAAGCTTCAGTTGGTTTCTTTGTGCTCAGCCTATTCATCTCTCCATATCCACTTGATATGTCTGAGATTACTTCAGAGGTACTCTGATTAGCTCATGTACAGATGGTCCAGATAACTCAGCGTTATGCTGTAGTCTGTGATGTAGACATCCCTTGACCACTGTGGGCTGGATGGACTTGCATATTTTTTGCAGCATACATGGAAATGCAGCATGTAGGCCATTGGAGAGGAAGGAGAGTGTTGGAACTGGGTTGTGTTGGCTTCAAAGCTGGACATGTTGTCTCAGATCTTTGTTACTGTAACCATTTTGTTCTAATTCATCCATATCAACCATTTTTAGGTCTTTTCACAGCATTTCACTCTTGCCATCATGCTGAAGAAGGCTTTGGCCATGCTTCATTATACTTGGCTGGTGTCAGTGAAGCAGTGAGTGACACCGTTATCCAAGTTTATCTCTCCACCACAATGCAGACAGCCAAGCTCTGTTGGCCCCAATGGATATTGCTCAGCAGATCTTTGTCAGGCTTGTTCAAACAAGCTATGTTACTGCTGACCTACCAGCTAAAAGTTCATGCCTCTGACTTCAGGATACTTCTTGTCTTGGTGTCATTTGTTCATTGAAATAATTAGTTATCGTAAGATTATCACATTAAGAGGGATTTTTGTTTGTTTGTTTTGAGAAGAATAGCATTCTTCTTGCTATCAGATGGCTGGTTAGGTAGTTTATTCTTTTGCTTTCTGTTCCAGTGTGGGTTTGGGTTCATGAAAATGAGAGAATCTAAGCCTTGAGCAGAGCCAGCTGCTTTACAAACCTCCCCAAGCCTTTGCCAATTTAATTCATTGCTGGCTAATCCAGCTCAGGCTTCTTTTAAGTGAAAGGTGCCAATCATGCAGAATTATACAGCGGTTTTGAACAAAGCCGACTCACCTGTTTGCTGGAGACTTGAATCAGACCACCAAACACATTTTCACTTACGCTTAGAAATGAGCCAAACCCACAGAGTCCAGATCCAAATCTTGTTTCAGGCTCTCATGGTCGTATTCTGATGGACTTTATGATTTCTTTACTTAAAACACCATGAGAAGATCAAAAAGGAACTTCAGATTAGACCTCTGAGACGTGACAGAGCATCTGGTCCTGGTTCAGAGCCAACGCGGACTATGGCCTAACCAACTTTTCACTCCTTAGACAAATGAATTTACAGATTTTGTTCTGATCTACTTTTGATGACTTCTGGGCTTTTACTTTTCATTTTCTCAGTTCCCAGATCCATTCAAGATGCTAGATCAATTCAAGCATTGCACATCAAAACTGATGGTGGACCATTTTATTTTCACAATGCTTTCTTTACATGTAGAGCAGCATGCATTTTGGATCTGATGTCTGAAATAGCACATTTTCTTCATATTTCTCAACTAAATTCAGGTGAGCTGGCTGTGCTGGGACTGCAAAGAGGAAGGTTAAATTTCATCAAGCCTTTTTTCAAAGAAAATTTAAGAACTAGTATATACTATGGGGGCTGATAAGTAGGCCTATGCATCTCATTTTCACCTCCTGGATCTCAGGTTCAAATTTAACAGAATGAACAAAACTCTTCATCTGTCCGAGACAGAGGCATTACATACTGTCCAGTCTACTGCATTAAATTATTTCCTAGGACATCTTGAGAGTCAAGGTCCTGTCGTCTTTGTAGAAATACCCTAAGAGAACATACAGCTTTCCACAATGGCATTGGTCCTGAAGTATGCAGTCTAAATGTTTCTGTGATCCATCAGAAAGTATTGGCAGCCAGACACCTAGCATAGCATTGAGGGGTGGTAGCCATCCTGTAAAAAATGAATTTCCATAGTGGAATGTGACTTCATTGAACCCAGCAGCTCTGCGGAGGGGTGTGTGTGGAGGTTCCCTGGGAACAGAGGTCAGGCGTGTGGCTATAGGTCTGTGGAACTGTAGCATTTCCAAGTTGTAATTATTCCTTTCAAGTTCCTAATTACCAACAGCCAAACCCAACTAGCTTGAAGGCCCACGGCTCTGTCCATCCACAGCCTGACAGCATTGCCAAGCCGTATTCTGTTACACTACTTAGTACAAATTATTTTTTATCACTTATATGTGTTTCTAGTTTTAAATAATACTCTTTCTTTTGATTCTGTTTTTGCTTCTTTCTCCTTCAGTGACTTTACCTCTGTAGAGTCCCTTGCCATCACAGATCAAGAGCTAATTTTTTCAGGTCAGTTTGTGGGAATTTAGGTAAATAAGTGGGTATTCCCATAAATCGTGTATTTTCAGAGGTCAGTGAAAGTGCATGTATTCCCACTGCCTCTGGAGAGATTTTTAGCTTTAGCTTCTTGATAAATCAATTAAATTTCTTTTCTTTGGACAAAAAGTGAGAATAGCACTGTTTGCCAGCTCATTGCATGCACATCTTGTATGGGACTTTGAGAATATGGCTGCCTTAATCACATTCCCCAAAGAGTCCATCCTGAATACCTTGAGTTGACCAAATTCCCACAGACTTCAGCGGCAGCTCAAGTTGTGGAAGGGAAGCAACAGTGAAAACCCAGCGTGAAGGAGGTTTGCACACTTGGGGAGCACTCAGGGTGGCATCAGGAAGTTTGGGTCCCAGGATAGGTGCTTCTCTGGTGCTCTGGTTCCCCAGTGCTCCCACAGGCAGATGTGTGCCCAGCCTCCTAACATGTCCACATGGGCACCACTCCCCTTTCAGCCTCTCTCCACTTAGAAACACAACTGACTTTCACAAGAGGAGAAACTATTTTTGCATGAAGTGGAAAGGACCCAAGTGCAGAATAAGGACAATGAGCATGAAGCAAGGCATGCTGGCTCCCAGTTGAGTAAAAAAAAAAAATACAGATGTAGAAACAGGTATTCAGGATATGTCCTTCCCACCTTACGACCCTATCCAAGCTAATCCACATTTGAGGATACAAAATGCTGTAAGCATTCCTCCTTCTCCCAATACAACTACATTCATTCTTCCATCCCACAGCTTTCAGCACTAGGCATATTCCATCCACACAGAGCATAGCTTGCATACTTCCTCGACCACAAATACACATCCTACTCATAGTCTTCCATGCTTGCAAGCACAGAATGAGTGGAGAATATTATACTTCACTTAGATATTGGCTGTTGCTCCAAAGTATGTGTGCTAAGCAGGAGATCCTCTTCATCTTTGCCTGGTCTTCTTAGTAGCGGAAGTCTGGAGTGTATTGAGTTACTGCCTCTTCTTTTAAAATAATCTGTGAAATAAAGGGAGAAACTGTGATTAGGCACCTGTTTCAGTAACATAGAAATTAGTATCACCTTTAGGTGGGAGAAACCTGCCTGATCAAGTGTAGATCTAGCCCACAAGTGGTTGTACTCACCAAATTACAGGTTCTTCTTAGACAGAAGGCAAATCACAGTGTTTGCTGTGGACCATCTGCTATGTCTAGGCTCCTGATCCCAATCAGAGTGTTTTGAATGAAAATTCTGAACAGTTCAAACAGTTCAAACCCAAATGATTTGGGTTTCTGCCCAGTTACTGGCAGACAGACACTCAGGTGTGTATTGCAGCATTAATATGTATTGTTTATTCTTTGTGGTCTCAAGATATTGCATAGCTATCAAAAGAACATGCTAGGTAAGGCATTGTAGCTGAGAGAGGTGGAAGGCTTAATGGAGCTCTAGGACTATCCCTTTCTTACCATGGTATCACTAGTGTCTCACTGAAGTCTCCAGGAAGAGGGTGTGAGATGGCTCATGCCTCTTCTAGCACCATACCTCTGCACTGCAACAGCAGCATTGCCTCTGATCTTCAAAACAGTCAAGGCTCTGCTTGCTTTCCTGTTCCTGGCTGCAGCTCTAGTAGAATTTTCCAAATTTATGTCTATCTTATACCTCAGAAAAGCCATTTGGGACCCAGGCCCCATGCAATTGCTGTCTGCCTATTGTGCCAGCACTTTTTGCTTGTTTATAGGACACAGCACTTGCTGTCAGCCACTTTCAGTTCCTACCTAATCAAGCAAATGAGGAGGAGGGCCAATGTTTTACCTGCTGCCTCAGGCCTTTTGCCTCTCTCTGCCCATTGAGGTAGCCTTTCTTTAGCTCACATCTCAGGATCTACATTGGTGTCAGATTATTTCAAGTAACACTGGTGATGTAATGGTAAATAAATTCAGGAAATGTAGATTTAAAGGTTACAGACTAATGGAAAGTCAGGAAATCTGAAAATTACACTGATGATACAGAGCCTTAAATGTCTGCAAGCCTGAAACTACTCAAATTCAGTCTCAAGTTTCCTTATTCTGCACTGAGAGGTCAGATACTCATACCTTGCTGGATGGGTTAGTGAAGAAAATGATGTTTTTATTCTGAGTCACATTTCTGCTCTTCTGTGTGATGAAGGCCTTGACACAGGGAAGGAAGAATTCTGCAGCAGTTCCACACCTTCATCGTGCTCACTCTCCAAGAGGCTCATCTGCAGCTTTCACTTCAGTCCTCACCAGGTCTGAGGGGGTACAAAGTAAAAAGGAAGAAAAGACTTAACTTAGTGTCTGTGGAAATGCAACTCTTGAGTTTGCTCTGGCTGCCAGAAGTAGAATTGGCTTGCAGTGGCAGAAGGTTGCAAGTTTCAGGCTTCAGCAGATTTTTAATTCTCATTGACTGATATTTTGCAGGAAGCTCTGAAGAGGTTCAGACATTGTCCAAACCTCCTTGCGCATTCTGTTGGCAATCCAGCACAGCTCCTGAGTCTAAAGCTGAGAGGAAATCTGCAGCTGGTGAGTCTCACCATTAATTCTACCATTTCACCCTGCAGATCTGACTTCTTTAAGAGTGATCTGATGTTTCTTTAAGCAACACCCCTTCCCTATGAAGAAATGCCAACAGAGGAGGTCTCAAGCTTGCTATTTTTATTCAAGCTGTTGGAACAGTATGGACATAATATAAGTAACTGGACCAGCCAACAGAGTGTCTGTCACTCAGTGACTCAGTCTTCAGATCAGACAGATGCAAGCCCATATAAATGAGTTCAGCCCAAAAGTCATGATAATAAATAATTTATTTTTGTACATTTCAAAATGCCAGATACAGTAAAGCCAGTGTTTTCTTTGGAAGCATTACTGGTTGTCTGCGTTTGCTTCCCACACCAGCAATGACATGTTCTGTATGAGTGGAGGAAGACTCCAACCACCATTCTGCCAGACCCCACTGGGTTCTTGCTAGTAGGCTGCTGAGTCTTAGGAAATTGCCCTGAAATAAATCAATGCACTGTTTTGAGGTACATGGCATCATCAGGTTTGCCCTCCACCGTTTGGAGTACTGGAGAGATGGAGTCAGCCAGGTGGGCATCTGAAGAAAGCTGGATTTTAAGATGGTTTTTTCCTCATCATTGTGGGATTGCTGAGGCACACACAGCAAATGGAAAATGTCCCAGGACTTTTAAAGATTATTTTAGGTCGCATGAACTGCCACATAAAACTAGGAAAACAAGTATGTGGCAAAACACTCAGATGAGATACAGAAACATGGAAGCTTAACAGGGAATACTCTTATGGACACTGTCCTTCATCCAGAGTCCTCTGTTGGATCCAGGTGCCGCTCTTCTTGCAAAAGAGGTGAGGGAGACTAAGCAGGGGTCACCCTAAAATACTTTTGCTTGCAGTTTAGAGGTATGGTGCTTTGAGATCTTTTCTGTGCTATCAGAGGATACTTAGAGATACCTAAATAGGTCACACAGTGATATCAAAGAAGACCTCTTGCCGAGGCCTCTTTAGGCATATCCATGACCCATTCTCTCTAACCCAGCATGGAAAGGGCAGGCTGTGGAGTTGGGGGCCTGGGACTGCCTTGAGGAATGTGTCAGAAGCCCTGGAGAAAAGGTGACACTTTTATCTCCAGTCCTCTTGTAAGGCAGGGCTGTGCTGGATGGGAACACTGCAATACTCAAGATGAGGAGGACAGCAGCTTGCTCCAAAGGATCCCACTCAGCTACAAGAGCAAGTCAGTTGTGCTGCAGGGCCAAACAGGCTGAGAAGAGCCTGACCAAATTTACAGATTCATGAACTTGATGTGAATGGAGCAGACTTATCTGTGATGGTTTAGAGTTCATGGAGTAGTCGAAATTCCTGGTGGTCTGATTCAAACATTTTAAAGTCATAGTCGCGCTGCCTGCCCGTTAGGTATAATACAACATAGGAGCAAAAATATACATACAAAAAATGCAGATAAGGTTTAAAAATATTTCAAATGCTCTGTGCAAGTTGTATTTAGAACAGAATTAACCTGTAAACTAGGTATGATCTTGCTAGGAGAAAGGAAGACTAAAGCATGTAGTATCATAAGCAGCATATTCCAATCTAAGTGGTCTCTCAGTCTTCTTACCCATACACCTAAATTTGAGGACAAACAATATGAACTATCATGCAAATATTTAGCAAAGATCTCTGCCTGTGTAATATAGTCATTTAGGAAGACTTACAAATAATATCCTCTAGCTGTGCATATATTGTATTTGCCTGGCCAAGGAGAAAATATAAACCACTTTTCTAACTCATTTCCTAGGGTAACTTGGCAGATGTCTGCTGCATCTTTAGATGTACACCTGGAGTCATGACCACCCTTATTTGCAGCAGTCTTTACATATTTGCATTTATAAATTGAGACATTGATCTGTCTCCATTTACAGAACAAATGCAGTAAGTTTACTAGTGAGAAGTGAAAAGCTTTTTGTAGCTGCTCACTCTGCAGACTCAGTGGGCTCTGCAAGTCAAAGCTGCTCATGCATTTATAAGTGGTAGCAATAAAGGTCCATTGGGTTGATAAGCATAGAGATGACTTGTGTTTCCTCTATAGCCTACAATTATTTGTGAAAGTAACATTGTAGAGCCAATGAGTAATTTTTACTTTTTAATAGTCATCACTTCCTTGGGTACAACTACACTTTCAACACCTGCAATGGCCGGTGAGCACCTCTGCCAACTAAAACACCTCTCTTTTAATACCTCTTATTATAATACTTTAGAATAACTATTAGAATAACTAATGCTTCTTTGAAAAGTGGAGGATTAGGTTCATATGTCATAGAATAAAGCACCCAAAATGGTTCTGTTTGAAGCTTTTGGAAGAGGTGGAAAGGAACGGAACAT
The DNA here is from genome assembly GCF_000695765.1 of Mesitornis unicolor. Lineage (NCBI taxonomy): Eukaryota > Metazoa > Chordata > Aves > Mesitornithiformes > Mesitornithidae > Mesitornis > Mesitornis unicolor. Next base: position 39,284 of record NW_010202531.1, read on the forward strand.
GGTGCAGACTGCTTTCATTTGAGGTCCTTCATCAACAGGACAGGAGGGCACTGGCAGGTTGGAGTACTGAAAAATAAATAGCAAAGCAGGTACAGTCCCTGACAAATGCTCTTACAAACCAGGCTCTCAGGCTGGAGGCTCCAAGCTACCAAATACTTTGTCAGTCTCAGCAAGCTGGTAAATAAAGAAAAGGTTCTTCCACATAAATCTTCAGAGCTGATCATCACAAAGAGTGCTTTCAGCCCTAGCTCCTACTTCAATACTGTACAGCTGGGAGAGAGCACAGGGAGTCTTAGTTACGCATGCAGCAGCAGTTTATGACAGGCACCATCTCATCTCAAGGGTCTGACATATACATGCATCGTTGTCCAATTTGCAAATTCTTGCATCTAAAAGTTTAATAAGCTTTTCATTTGATTTCTTAATGTTTTTCAAAGAAAGTGAACATTTTTCCTGGCTGAGCAGGGACTGTGAGCTTTTTTATCTGCAACCCATAACAGGCTGGGATGCCTCTTTGAGCTTGGCTAATAATTTGAAAGTGATCCAGATTTTGTTTTTCCTGCCGGCTTAAATGAAAAGTGAATGTTTTAAGTGGAGGAGTAGGAGGTACATTGAATTTGGAAATATGACCAGAGCAGCAGCAGAACTGTGGAAAAATTCAAGGAGTTACTAAAATCTTTAAAACTCAATTGTTTAGAAATCTAACATAGCTTAAAAACAATGTTTTGGCAAAGCTGGGAAGTTACTGTGGATGTTGTCTGCCTGGACTTTTGACACTGTCTCCCACAGCATTCTCCTAAAGAAGCTGGCGGCTCGTGGTTTGGACAAGTTTACTGTTTGCTAGGTTAAAAACTGGCTGGACGACTGAGTACAGAGTTGTGGTGAACAGGACTAAATCCAGTTGGTGGCTGGTCACAAGCGGTGATCCTCAGGTCTCAGTTTTGGGGCCAGTTCTGTTTAACATCTTTATCAATGATCTGGATGAGGAGATTGAGTGTTCCCTCAGTTAAGTCTGCAGATGACACCAAACTGAGTGGGAGAATTGAACTGCTTGAGAGCAGGAAGGCTCTGCAGAGGGACCTGGACAAACTGGATCAATGGGCTGAGGCCAATTGTGTGAGGTTCCACAAGGCCAAGTGCCAGGTCCTGCACTTTGGTTGCAATAACCCTGTACAGTCCTGGGGATGAGTGGCTGGAGCTGCCAGGCAGAAAAGGACCTGGGGGTGTTGGTGGACAGCAGGATGACCATGAGCCAGCAATGTGCCCTTGCAGCCAAGAAGGCCAATGGCATCCTGGCTCGTATCAGAAACAGTGTGGCCAGCAGGAGAAGGGAAATTATTTTGCTCCTGAACTCAGCACCGGTGAGGCCACACCTCAAATACTGTGTTCAGTTTTAATCAGAGAATCATAAAATACCAGGTTGGAAGGGACCACAAGGATCATCTAGTCCAACCTCTCAAGGTGAAAATATAGTTTAAATACAGTTTAGTGAGGGCCCCTCACTATAAGAAGAAAATTGAGGAGTTGGAGTGTGTCCAGAGAAGGGCAACAATACTGGTGAGAGGTCTGGAGCATCGGTGTTAAGAGGAGTGGCTGAGGGAACTGGGGTTGTTCAGCCTGGAGAAGAGGAGGTTGAGAAGAGACCTTATCACTCTCTACAGCTGCCTGAAAGGAGGGTGTAGAGAGATGGGTGTTGTTCTCTTCTCCCAAGTAATAAACAGTAGGACAAGAGGAAATGGTCTCAAGTTGCACCAGGAGAGGTTTAAATTGGATATTGGGAAAAATTTATTTACTGAAAGAGTGGTCAAACACTGGAACAGGCTGCCCAGGGAAGTGGTGGAGTCAGCATCCCTGGAGGTATCTTAAAGACATGTAGGTGTGGCATTCTGGAACATGGTTTAGTGGGCATGGTGGTGTTGGATTGACAGTCGGACTTGATGATCTTAGAGATCTTTTCCAACCTTCATGATTCTATGATTCCCATCATTTATTACTTTAAACCTCTACCATATGTCCAGTCTTAGCTGGCCAGGAGTGTCCCCTAGTTGCCCCAAAACCCACTGAATGACCACAGAACAGCATTTCCAGCCATTGCTCATCAGCACTTGAAGAAGACTTGGTGCTTGATCCTAAATTACTGGAAACAAAGGTGAACTTCTGCCATTTACAGCATTTGGAAATAGATCTGAGTCCTTGGAAAGGGAGACCACTGAAGGAGATGATCTTTTCTCTCCCATGATATCACAAGTATCCTAAGCTCAGCAGCTTTGTGTTTCTTAAGGCTGAGCTGCTTCTCTCACGCTGGAGGAACAGAAGAACATCTGGTCTTAGCTACTGTTTTTCAACTGGATCATCTTGTGCCTCGCTAAAATGAATAAGAAACACATGCAAGCTATATTTTTAAAAAGTTGTATTTCACTGATGCAACTAAAGTAGTGATTTTCACATGCAATTAGATACACAGATGTAGACAAGCAACAATTTACACACACACTACATTTCCAGCGAGGCCCTGCATACATTCCCATATGCTTTACACATGCAAAATACGCACATGGTGAGGAGGCATGGGAAAGTATTTGCATGTGCAATTGTATCTTCCCACAGCAATGCCTGGGAATTAGAAAGCACTAACATAGGCAATATTTTGGATGTAAAATCTGATGACACTTTCAATTCTGTTCTTCAGGCCCCGCTATAAATAATACTAATAATTAATTATGATCTGCCTACAACAGCACTTCACCAGGCATTCTGCAGATAAGCCAGAGACAAGAAGCTCAAATCACCTTCGTATTCTGTTTTTGAGAAGCATTTTGAAACAGACATCAGTGTCCAACCCATTAGAAACAGGCTGTACACAGACAGCTCCAAGTCGTTGATGAAGAGGGAAAAAACTGAAGAGCAATGTAATACAACCAAACGAATACGTTCAGGAGAAACAAGCCAAGATCATAAAAAAAGTATGATTTTTTTTTCTTTTATGATGATATCACATTGTGAATCCTTTTTGAAAAAATATGGGAATGTTTTCTTTATTAAAAAGATTTTTTGAAGTCCTGTTTTCCTAAAAGCATGACTTCCTAGGAAGCAGAAGGAGACTTTGGAAGAAGGCGAGTGACTGTGGACTTGGCATGGCCCTTAGCAGTGCATGCTTTCCTGCAAGGCCCCTCAGTAAGCTGAGCCTCAGGTTGCTGAGTGATAGGACAGGAATATTAGACTTTTCTTCCTTCAACATACAGGAAGATAAAGGTAGGGTGTGGTGGGGTGAAGGTTGTGTAGTGGTTGATAATGTGATAAGCCATTGATGGAAAAACAACACACTTCTAAGAAAATCGTTTTTATCTTTTTGATATTCAGTGCAATTGGTCTGTCATCTGATCTAGGACAGATCGCAGAGTCACAGAATGGTAGGGGTTGGAAGGGACCTCTGGAGATCATTTACTCCAACCCCCTGCCAAAGCAGGTTCACCTTCAGCAGGTTGCCCAGCATAGCATCCAGGCAGGTTTTGAATGTCTCCAGAGAAGGAGACTCTGTAAGGAGACAGTAAGAGAGAAGGGTCTGTAAGAACCACTGAAAAATACCCCAAACTCTAATGACATTAAAATATTTGTTAGTTTGGTTTGGTTTTGGTTTGTTTTCCAAGCAGCACAGCAAAAGCTGATAGGGAATATCTCGCCACCCTGAAGCCAGTGAAGTGAACTTACTCTTTCCACCCTAAGTCCTCAGTATGGTGTGGGATAGGTTGTGGCTCACTGCAGTGATACCGTGCAGTGTGTTGACCAGTGTGGAGATCTACAACAGCTATGTTTCTCCAGCAGTTGTTAAAATGGACTGTTAGGACGCGAAAGCATGGACAGTATCAACTGTACAGTGAGATCGCAGAGAGGACCTTGGAAGGTAGGATTGTGAACAGCAATAAAAGCTGATGGTCATCTTCTCACAGCTGGGAGAAGGAAGTGGGATGGCATGGGGAGGGCCCTTGGACAAGAACCAGCAAAAAGTCAGAGGAGAGGCCAAGGATGGGTGAGGGCAGGCTTCTGAGGGAGAGGGGTGGGCAGGCAGGGGCTGGGGGACAAGCAGGGTGTGAGGGCAGTGGCAGCTGGGCTGGGGGATGGAGGATCATGAGTCACAGTCACATGAGTCTCCAACAGCTGAAAACGTAGATGTGCAGGTCCTTACACCCAGAATTACCTGCTTCAATCCTGGCTGAGAGTTTGCAACAGACTTCTGCTGATTTTTCAAAACAGATCGTTTCTCTGACCCCTGCAGACCTTGTTTTTATTAACAGGCCAAACAAGTTCTAAGTGCCAACATACTGAAGAAGTGGAAAAGTTAGTTTATAGAAGGGAAAATGGGGAAGGAGAAGAAAAATAAAAGGTATTTCCACAACATTTGCATTCCCATGTCTTAACCACAGTATTCCCAACATGCAGATTATTATGGTGCATCTGAAAACCAACCACGATGTAAAAGAAACTTCAAAGTTTTTAAGGAAAGCAAAGCTGAGAGAGAGCCATGGGAGGAAGGCAGGCAGCGAGGAGCAGCGTATGGGAGTAGTGCGGGCCTTTGCTGCCTGTCTCGTACCCTGCTCTCCTGCCGATCCAGCCCAGACCTCACTCTGCCCATGACCCAGGAAGACAGCGCTCATTAAGGATGGGGAGATCTGTAAAACTCAGTTATTTACAGTGTTTTAGTTCCCTTTTAGCATGTTGAAATAGTTGGGCATTACCAAATCATGTGTAAGTGCAGCTCCTTTGTCCCTGTAGTTAAAACAAAGCAAGTTCTGGTGCTGTGGATGATGCTCAGGTGGGGAGAGGTGGAAGACAGGGCCTAGAAGGTCCCTGTGCTGTACCTGGTGCTGGGTTGTAGTTGGAGGGAGGGGAACAGAGGAACCTGTGGTGTTACATCAGATGTGCAGGTGTGGCACATTGATGGTGCTTTTTATGGGACTATGTACATTCCAAAGGCTGAAGGAGTGAGTGCATTTAGTTGCCATCAACCTGTATAGCTACAAACAGCAAAGTTGCAACAGCATCAACAGCATTCACACAGAATTCTTCATTTTTCACAGCCTATATCCATTGCACAGCCTGGTTTATCGGTGGTAAATAAATCGCATTATGGCATTATTGCTTGGTCATAATCCACTGCATATCCAGTGACTCTAGAGACTGGATTTAAACATCACCTCAGCTGCTAGATTATGATCTGATCTATTATGCTGCAAGTCCTGAAGTCACATTTCTGCTAGTAAGAAAATCACTACTGCCCCTGCTGGCTCAACTGCCCTGGGGTTGTAGTGTGCAGCAAGGACACTGTCATCAGGCTGCTTAGGTGAGAGGGAACAAACCCTGCACTTCAGTCACAATAACCCCAAGCAG